>NC_060278.1:19604864-19662367 GCF_021613505.1 Equus quagga
GGCGGGGCGGCTGCGGGCGCCGCGGAGGAGGCGGAGGCGCCGGGCGCGGATGCCGCCTGGTAGGCCACGGGCCTGCGCAGCCGGGGCGCATGGGCCGCTCGTGTCGGTGGATCCGCCAGCTGCGAAGCTGAAGTTCCTGGGCTCCCCGGGCCGCGCCGCGAATGAAAGGTAATGTGTCTTTGTTTCCCAGCCGCGATGGCAGGGAGGCGATGGATGAAGCGGCCTTTCTGGGTCCATTTTTAAATGCTGGCTGCTCTAAGGGACATGACACTTCTCTACTGAGGGCGTAGAGTGTTTCAGGGCGCGGATGTGACATTTTTGCGGTGCACACCCCACGTGCGGCACACACTGTGCTCCCTTCTGCGGACCCCCCCCCCCCCCCTTTTGGCACCTCCACCTCATACTCTGAATTTACCCAGGGAGAAACGGAAGGGCATTGCTGTAGGCAGACCTGGGTGGGATTTTTTTAAACACCGTTTTTATGGAAGTGACAGGGGAGGCCTGGCCTTTGGTTGCAGGAGGGAGCGTTTCCGACAAGGGTGGCAAGAGGCAGGCAGCTGATCGCCGGCTGCCCGGGTCTGCTGAAATGGACTGATCTTTTACGTTCCAAATGGCTGCAGCAAGTTTGATGCGGAAAGAAAGGGGGAGGAGGAGAACAGGAGGAAACCCCCGTTCGTACGTGGTCCTTTAAAAAGGACCAGATGCGGTGCCTCTGTCTTGCAGGCGGCTGCCCAGACGTTGGTCCATATTGCCTTTAGAAGAGATTCACCAGCGCTGTACTTTGAAAGCTGTGTGAGCTACCCGTGTGTAATCAGGAACTCGGTGCCTTTCTCCAGTACCTTGTTAGCGGAGGAACTGCTCGGTAGATCTAAGCAAATTCGGCGAAATTTCCAAGGGATGGCTGTTCTAATAATAGCTGGTGGTGGTTTCTTAATAGACACGCTTATTCTGAATGATGCTGCCATGCCAGCCTCCCGGAAGCTCAGCTTGCTGAGAAAGGCGATCCAATGCCCGCACAGGACTCCCTGACCCCACCATGAATGGATGAGGCTCATTCTCCCCTATGAATGGAACATCCCAGTACTGGCTGCTCCTGCGGTTGTGGCTTCTTTCAGTTTGAATCCTCAAAGCTGCTGAGGAAAGGGATTGTCAAAACACTAAGACAGGCGCCTTTCTAAATGTGAGCTGTTCAGCGGTGGCAGCCCATTCAATTTTGGTGTAGCCTCACGGGTATGTGTAGACACCTGGTCAGGTGGACTTGATCTATATTTACCTGATTGAGTTTTGAACAGCTTCTCATACCGCCCTTCCACCTTAGCATCTTTAAGTCTCGTCGTTTTCCAAGAGCATGACTGTAAGTGTGGGACAGCGCCAGAGGGAGACTTCTGACTTCAACCGGGGAAGCCACTGCTGACACCTCCCCGCCGCCCCCCCCCCCAAAAGTACCTCAAGAGTTGCATGGAAAAATCTATCCCGTATACTACTTAATAGAACTTAAGTTATGTGTGCATCTTTAAAATTTGCAACAAAGTGGTTTTGGGGGGAGGGGCGGTGTGGGAGGACACATTTTATTGTTTTGTTCCTGGTCTTTAAATTGCTTCAAGTTCATTGATAGCATTTGGCCTCCTTTCTTTGGAGCCTGACTTGGACAAGGCCAGAAGACCAAACCTGCAGATCAGCAGAAATCTGATTTTCATTCTCAAAGTGTCGCTTGTCTCTTGCAGCCTAGAGTGTCAGGGGATGCGGCACTTGTGTTGGTTGAGGGATCCATTCTGCTGTCAATGAAATCTGGGTTTATTTAAGGCACCACGGGAATGAGGGCCCTGCGGCAAATAGGTTTGAATCCATTTGGTCCTGAGAGGTTAAATGGCTACAGTTAATTTAATTGGAAGCAATATTTGGACATGCTTTGCAATCAACGCTATATTGTCCCGCCAGTGAATAGACTCTTTCCTCCAGATAACTTGGAATGAAATAACATGTGATGTGCAAAGTTGTGTGGGTAGAAGTAACCTTTTAGGAAGAAAAAACATTAAGCTCTTCTTCTTGTATAAAAGGGGAACAGTGTTAGTAGAAATGAGGATCAGAAAACCCCTCCACCCTCTTTTGTTCTGACCAAGTGAGATCTGCTCCTGCTGTTACTATATTTTTGGCACTCGTCTTCAACTAATTTTATTAATAAGACTTGTTATTTATGGCGTAGGGCCTCTTTGTAATTTGTAACATTGTTGCCAAGTCCCCTGATAGCCTGGCAGGTGGCTAGTGCCATTAGCATTATCTTGTCATTGGGGAAACTGAGACCCCTTGAGGTTCAGTGGGTCGCTGATTTCATAACCCGTGAGAGCTGCGTCCCAGGTGTGTACCGTGCTCAAGATTATCATCACAGCGAAGTTGCAGTCTGAGGGCAAAGGAAAAGCCAAGAGTGAGTTCTTGCTGGGGTTCTGGAACTTGGAAGAAGGCTCTGTAGCATAGTGGGTACGCCAGAGTTGTGGGGGAAAGGACTGGAGTCAGCCTTGATGAGTTAAAGAAAAAAGTGTGATCGGTTTGTGTTGGGAAGGGCAGCAATGAGATGAAAGTTCAGGACACATCCTATTGAGGGGACCTGTCAGGTTACCTCTGTTAGTTAAGTGTGGGGTGGAGTGAGACGTCCTCCGGAGAAGGTCAGTACTGACTTTTCTGCATAAATATACCGCTTGTGCTCACATTATTGATGCTGGAGCGTATGTGTGTGTAAGTAAAATGCTTACAGTTCTATTGACATGCCATATACCCATCTGTTCTAAGAGTTGAATTTATCCTGACACATTGAATGACTGACAATAGGATGGGGCGCTTTCAAATCTAAAGCTTCGCTCTTAGATATTTTTGCGTATATTTTGCATATGTAAATATTTCTTATTTGTAAACAAAAAAGAAATAGACATGATAACAGTTAAATAGCTTGTAAGTTACTTTCAACCACTCTCCACAGTATCAGAATGTATAAGTCTGGATTCACCGATGACTTTAATTCATAACTTTTATTTTTGGGATATCACCTGATGTGTCAATAAAATTTGTGGCAGAAATTCTCTACTTAGGTTTATTTGAAAGAAGAGAAGGGATAATTCCATCAATTGTGTAGGACACATAGGTACTTGAACTTTTCCTACAATAAGAAAAAGCAGAGACTTCAAGAATCTGGGAACAGTGGCCACTCAAAATAGAATCTGTTGGGCAGGGGTGAGATTTGAGCATTGTACGTTGCGGTGTTCCTTCCAGCTTTAATTAGACTGAAGTACCTTGGTAGCGTTTTCCGTTTTTGTTTTTGTTCTTCTTAGGACATGTAATCTCAAGAGCTGGTACAGTAGCTCTTGGAACTCTGGGTTTCATGGCCGCCATGGTACACCAGGCCCTGCTGGTTTCACTACTCTCTTCTGCAAGAAGTTTTCCAAATCAGCATAAATCCAGCTTCTCAAAAATTCTCTCCACGGCAGGCAGTTCCCTTTGTTTTTCTAAATGCATCAGCTGCCACCCTTTCCTCTGTCCCATGGGATCAGCATGTCTTTCTCCTATAAGGAATAATTTAGACACAGCTTTACGTTGGAGGCAGCCACTTCCGCTACTAGTAGCATCTTCCTAAAAATATCTATCATTGTACGTCTTTTACTTTCTCAGAAGATGATCAGAGCTGTTGATCTGTTTGGTGAATTGCATTAATGCTTATTTTGGGTGTTAATGAGTGTGTGTGTGTGTGTGTGTATTTGTGTGTTCAATTCTTAATTGTATGAGTAGAAGTTAGATGTTTTCCTCTCAAAGAGAAATACTTTTCTCTTTGAAGATGGAAATTACTGCTAAGAATAAAGGCTGCGATTGCTGGAAGGAATATGAGGGATCTGGTTCAGTTCAGTAGCCTTATTATCACCAAATAATCAAGAAAAAACGAGCTGGTAGCCTCCGTTGGAACTGAATGAGTAAGCGCTCTGCAGACATTCAAGCATAGCCAACTCTAATTGAGAGATGTAGCGTGTCGGATCCAGCTTGTTTGGAAGCCAGCTCTCTACCATGGTGGTTTCTCTTATTTTGTTTTTCAAGTTGGAGCTCTAGCCATTCCATAATGCAATACAAGAAGACACGAGTTGTCCATGATCAAGAACATGATTACATGCGCACCGTTCACCCTAAACTCTTGACTACATTCCCGTGTGCCTTCTTGCTCTTCTCTTAATTAGCAGTTATTGGCCAATCCATGGTTACTGCATACTTGCTGTTCTCTTAATGCTCCCTGCATTCACGCTCTGCTCATCATGGGCACCCAATAGATCCTATTTGAGTAAGTCAGTCACTGAGTGACTATCCTACCATGTTCCAACATTGGTAGATTTAGGCGTCTTTGCAAACCAGTGGTCTAAAGTAAAATGTAACTTGCTAGGTCCTCCTGGGTCCATGTTTTTCTTAGTTCCTACTGTGGTGTGGCCCCTCTTCTGCACTCAGCAATATCTTGCCAACCTTAAGGCCGAAAGTCTTGGTGCTAATGCAAAATGCTAAACCTTTTAATGGTAATTTTCGCTTCAAATTAGCCAAAAGCTAGCCCCGAAACTTGAGGCTATAACCCCACAATTTCCGTCAGAATTAGCCTGTTCTTCTGGTGATGCAGCTTCTTTGCAGGATTTTGCCTTTCTTTGTCCTTGCTGAGTGAGGAATGCATGAAAAAATGGCGTGTAATGGGGAGTTAGATGGATAATGCATGACAGCGAATGGAAAGAATAATCGGAGAGTTGCCAGGCAGTGCCATTCATAACTATAAAGTGCACAATTATGCTCTCACCACATGCCTGTGAAGAAGTATATAATGTGACAAACCCAAACTAGGAAGCCAGATAGTGTGGAACCATCTGGAGCTGGGCTACGCACCTACAAGCTGAGCCCAGGAGTGCAGTGCTGGCTTCCCCATTTCTCTGCTCCCACTGGCTCCCCCCAATAAATATCCGATATTTGTTTCTCTGTTGCTTAGAGAGGGAGCAAAAAAGAAGGGAGGGTGGGGAGGACACGAACCACCAGTTTGGAGCTGAGCACAATGGAGGGCAGTGTTCTGCCTTCTCAATCCTCTTTTATTGGGATGGCTGAGTGTTTCGTAACAGTAACTACAGGGTGACCAGGAGCACAGATGTAGCCTGCAGGTCCTGGCAGGAGAGCAGAGACCTCGAATATAGCAAAGGAGCAGGAGCAGAGGTCACACTGAATGTTTGGTGCAGTGTTTGACCCAGGTACACACGAGACTTGGGGATTAAGTGAAACATTTCAGATAGATGGAGTTTTAGGAATGCAAGGGGGTATATAGATTGTTTCCACCAGTGAGGAGATGCTTCCACATATCCAGGGACCCCACTGGGGTCTCTGTTGCAGCACCAAGACTAGAGTCTGTACTGCCTGACAAGGACTTACATGATGCAATGTGGTATGGCAGAGAGGAAATGGGGCCGTGGCATCATCTGGCCCAGGGCTTGATTTCTGGCTCTGCCACTTACTAGCTATGAGGCCTTGGGTTCTGAATTACTGAATCTCGCCTAGCCTCCATTTGCTTATTTGTAAGAAAAGTTACATTTGCAGGAGCAAATGAGATCATATCTGTGAAACACCTAACACAAAATATGTGGGAGACTCTGTTAGAATTAGAAATTATCTCTGTGTCTCTTGTCCTCATTTGGCTTACTTATGTCCCTGGACGGCCGCAATGCCAACTGTTGGGGTTCAGAACACAGTGGGTGTAAGAAGGCCACAGGCTGTGGAAGGGGAGATGTGACGGAAAGAAATGGCACCTCCTTATCTACAATCCTGAAATGAGTTTCGTAGAGACAAAGTGGTATACGGGGCGTGATTGTTGGCTCTGATATTTTATAAATGTCACCTGGCCTTCCAGAAGGGCTTCTGCGTCACCCTAGCTATCCTCACCTTATTCAGGATGGAGAAGGCTTATTAAGAATGGCGGGCATCCTGCTGCATCCGGCGGTCTCCGATGAGTCCTGGAACCTTAGTGTGGGTAGGGGAGGGGAGGAGGTAAAGACATATGATTTTGCCTTTGCGCTAATGGATTCTATCACCCTACCTTTCTGAAATTCTTCAGTTTTCGAAAATGATCAGAAAGCTCTTTAGGGCTTTTATCTTGAAAAAAATTCTAGATGAGAAACAAGAATTACCAAGGTTATGTCAATCAAGGGTAAAACAATGTTTTTCTTAACAAAGGCAAAAATCCAATCACTGTATAAAATTCCTTGGTTACTTCCCATTCATTGCTGTTAATTAGGGAGATCTTCAACCCCTACTTCCTTATTTGTATTTCACCCAAGTAATTAATGCAGCGAATTAATAGCAGAAATAAGCCTAGAATGGTGGGGGAGTTTTTTTCCATTGCACCCACCTCCTGACCACTCTGAAAATTCTGGGAGCGTTTACCTTGTAGCATGGAAAATCAACATACCAATTTGCATAATATTCATAAAAATTATTTAAGCACTTAATAACCTTCTAGGTGTTAAATAAAATAAATCAGAATGAGAGATGGTCTGTCTTCTGGAGGCAGATTAAACAGGCACACACAGGCAGCAGAATAAAAGCATTAAACAAATGTAAAACCAGGAAAAGTATTTATAGAACATTATAGCCACATCTAGGACAGGGTATATTTTAAGGGAACCCTCAGGGACAGTTTATGGGCATCGTTTGCCTCCATAGGGTGGAGTGTCTGTCATTTTATGGAGAAATTATAAGCTGCTGTTTGTTTGTGGTTCCTTCTTTATTGTGGAAAATACGGTTTCTGTAAGCCCACCACAATTTAGTTTGTCTGCCATCCTGCTTCCTAAGGTTGGAACTTAGTCGACAAAGATTTTGTGCTATTTAGATCCAGAGAGCTATAACTTCCAGCTTGGAAAGATACTCCAAATACTCAGAGAATAATATCCCCAAACACAGTCCTTTGTTTCTTATATAGCTGGATTCTTCTTTTCTTCTTGTCAGTAGAACTGATCACACTCCTAGGGGACCGACAAAACCCAACTGAAAAATTCCATCAACTGTAAGTTTTATCCTGTGGCTTTTGGTTTTATATTGGAAATAGGAAAAAGTTGTTATGCGAGCATCCCTGCTGCTTGTTTGTGTGTAGGAAAGATGAGAGCAAGGAAGCTCACGTTCCTGCAGTTTTCCCTGTGGACTAGAAGGTGAGGATGCGAATAGTGCACAGCGTTTGCTGCATCCCTTCTCATCACACACCCCCTGCAAGAGGTCGCCTGGCAGCCTGGCTTTGAAATGGCTGATTCTTTGTTTGGCTACTCCTCAATTTTCCCTAGGTACGATTCCCCAAAGGAACCCCCCTCGGGTGATGTTCCAGAGTCAGCAAAGGCTTGGCTGAGTGTCCCGGTCATTATTACTGGTTCCACTGTGGTTTTCTGACTACTCCTGTTCCTCTTCCTCCCACAGCTTAAAGATCATTGTCCTGTGATAAATGACTCACCTCGTCTGCCTCGCTCTTCCTCTTTGCTGCATACTAGATTAAGCTCTTCTAGCCTTTTGCACTAAATTTCTCCAACACCTTGTTCCTTTGTTTCCTTCGCAAATTCTTTTGGAGTGAGGTCCCCACTCATCGCCAAGGGCTTCCTCTTTTTCTCTGAGTTATTATCAGATCATCACAGCTTATCCTTTTCCACTTTCCTCTCTCTCTCTCTCATACATACGCACACACACATCACCTCTCCAGCCTCTCTGCCCCGCTCCCACCTTTGTTTCTGTAGACCACGTCCTTAATGTGGAATAAAAGGCCCATCACAACCTGGCAGCTTCTTGTTTCTTAAACTTCTTCTCTTACATGAACCTTCACGCACTGTCTTCGTCTGCTCAGGCTGCTGTAACAGAAGACTGCAGGCTGGGTGGCTTATAAACAGTAGATATTTATTTCTCACCGTTCTGGGGGCTGGAAGTCCAAGATCAAGGTGCTGGCAGATTCAGTGTCTGGTGAGGGCCAGCTTCCTAGTTCATAGACTGGCGCCTTCTCGCCGTGTCCACACATGGCGAAGGGACAAGGGAGCTCTCTGGGGTCTCTTTTTATAAGGGCACTGATCCCATTCATGAGAGCTCCATCCCGTGACCTAAATCTGTTCCCAAAGGCCCCACCTCCAGACACCGTCACCCGGGGGCTAGAATTTAGTGTGTGGATTTCGGGGGGAACAAACATTCAGTCTGTTGTACACACACACACACACCACACACGCTTGCCTTTCCCCAATCACCTTTGACCTTTTCTGGACGTCAGACTCTTGCAAATGCTCATCCTTCAGCCTGAGAGGCCCCTTCGTCCCTTCTCTGCTGGGATACCCCTGCTCATTCTTTAATTCTGGCCTCCAGTGTTGCCTCCTCCTGTTCCTCCACGCAGGCCGAGTCTTCCTCCTTTATTCTCCCAAAGCATCCTCCCCAGATCGCAGTTCCGGTTTGCCCTCGTACAATGGAATGAGCTGTTTACATTTGTGTCCCATCGTGGCTTTCTAAGGGAAAAGTCCTGTCTTATTTATCCTTAATTCTGTAGCACTTAATATTATGCCTGGCATCTGACAGGTGCTCAAAAAGATAAATGCATAATTCTTTGTCGCATATTGTGGTGTCCCATGTCTTTACTTGTTTGCGTATAGCTAGAATTATTTTTTCCTGCTTACACCTGGTGTCCTTGACTGTCTGTCAGCGCTTCTCTCTCTGCTTTTCAGCTCGCACTTCTCTGTTGCGTGTGTCTGTGTCGAAGGGGAAGAGGATAAGAATGGTGCAACATAGCCATGGTCCTTTGTATGAGGGTTAGCCTTGCAAACCCCAGCTGGCAGAATGGCAGAAAGGACCTGAGCACCCCAATTCATTCACTTATTCCTTCATTCATTCATTCAGTCAATCAGTCATTCAACACACACTTATTGGTATGCCTCTTATGTCCCAGGAATGTGTCAGTGAACAAAACCAACAAAAATTCTTGCCCTCTCGGAGCTTGCATTCTAAGAGGAAGAGCCAGACAATAAACATAATAAATAGGTAAGTTATATACAGTTATGCACTGCATAACGACATTTCAGTCAACGACAGACCACATACATGTGGGGTCCCCTAAGATTAGTACCATAGAGCCTAGCTGTGTAGTAGGCTATCCCATCTAGGTTTGTGTAAGTGCACTCAGTGATGTTCACACAATGACGAAATTGCCTAATATTCGATGCACTTCTCAGAACGGATCCCCATTGTTAAGTGACGCGAGACTGTGATGTGCTCGAAGGTGTAACTGCTATAAAAACAAATACAGCAGAGGATGGGAAGTATGGCAAGGTTGCTATTTTAAATATAGGAGTCGGAGGGGATATTGTGAGAGGTGATATCTGAGCAAAGCTTTGAAGGATGGGAAGTGGTGAGCCATGTGGGTGTCTGAGGGAGAACATTCCAGGCAGAGAGAAGAGCTCATCAAAGGCCCTGAGGCAGAAGAGTGATGTGTAGGGAACAGCAAGGATTTCAGTGTGGAAGAGCAGACCTAGTGAGGCGGGCACAGAGGTGGGAGACACGGGGAGCCATGAAGTCTTTGCCCCAGGGGGATGGGGCCTTTGGAGAGTGTGGAGCCATGGAGCGCCCTGCTCCTACTTGGGCTGCACTGGGATGGTTAGGTGCTGTGTGGGGACCAGACTGCAAGGCGAGCAGAGGTAACAGCAGGGGCACCAGTAGGGTGGCCATTGTTAGAATCAGGCAAGTGATGAAGTGATGATGATGAAAAGTGTTCAGGGTCTGGATATTTTAAGAGAGAACCAACAAGATTTTCTGCCGAGTTGGATGTGAGATGAAGAGAGGAGTCCAGAACTTGGGGCCTAAAGAACAGAACATGGTGATGGAAAGCCGGAGTTGGCATTACCAGAGAGGAGGAAGCTGTGGGTGGAGGGGAGTTTGGGGGGAGAAGATAGGTCAGGAATTCTGTGTGGGACACGCTCAGTTTGAGATGTTGGGTGGATTTCCAAGTGGAGCTGTTGAGTGGGCCGTTTTATATATAGTTACATACAAGCCTGGGAGAGGCCCGGCTGGATCTGCGATGTGGGCCTCAGCTGCGTAGATGATATTTAAAGACCCCACGGTTCTTTTCTGAAGATGACAACATCTGAGAAAAGTCGTAAGCACCGAACTTCAAATAAAAGGTATAGAGGATACAAAAAATGAAGTAATTCTTCAAAGTATGAAGACCTGTTGAGAAGTGCTGCTACACAATTGAACTTTCCGTGTCGTCCTGATGGTCTGTCTCTTTTCTGAATACCTCTAACTCTCATATTTTAAATGGATTCATTGACATATCACTGACATAAAATAAACAGCACATATTTAAAGTGGACTATTTAATAAGTTTTAACCTGTGTCGACACCTGTGAATCCATCCCCACAATCAAGAATTGTAACTCCATCCTTTCCATCAGTCAGACTTGCTGGGACTTTTGTGATTAAATGTCCGTGCTAGACACTATGAAGATATAAAATGTAGTCGTTATCCCTGCCTCGTGTATTTGCTCTGGTTTAAAATTCTCGCTTTCCCTACTCAGTTCTCTAATCATAAGCTCATTTCCAGGTCTTTTCTGAAATGTGGGCTGAAAATACACTCAAGTTTGGTTACCCAAGGGTTTGGAATGACATGTACAAACCGTGTGACCCCAATAATACTGGCTCAGTGAGGAGAGAGGAGAATCAGGAACCCTGCCATCTTTAATCAGTTCTGATACAGGCAAAAACACATCGCTTGTTCCTTCTTTGGTGGAAACAGCCGAAATAGTAGGTTCAGTTTTAGTCTGTTTTTCTATGTGTAGTCAACACAATAATTACCTCCTGCCGAAAGCTTGGAGAAATGGTGCCTGTGTCCAATTAGAATTTCTGATTTGACTAACAGATACAACATAACATCTTTATTTCTGTAACTGCTCACGAATAATATGCATCCTGGATATTTTTAGATCTCCCTTTTGCCATGGCCATTGAGTTTTAAAACAGTGCGTTATTTGTTGTGACAGCATCTCCACTGAGAGGTTAGTGGACCATGGGGTGAAAAGGAGGGGAGCCCCCCTTTGGTTGGAATCCTCTCCCCCTTCCACTTCCCTTTCATTCCCAGCCCGATGCACCACCCCCATTTTTAAATGGTTTTGGGAATAAGTGGATCAGCTCTGGAGCTTGCCCTGTCATGGCACTGCGGCAGCAACATCAGGAGCCCCAGGAGTAGATCTCCAGGAGGCGTCAGGGTGGTTCACAGGGCAGCCGGCCAGTGTTGAAACCTCCAACAAGATGAATGGAAGCAGGGAGCTGCCAGCGCAGCCCTTGCAAGTGCAAGAAGTCCCTGCCAGCGACGCTCCAGCAGAATCCTTTCCAGAGAACTCGGTTATGTAAACATCCAGGCGGCAGCCTCCAGCCCAGATTGACTGCCCCGTACAGATGTCAGAGGTAGCTGTAAAAACTTCCCTTACTGTAAGCGCTGTAGGTTCCCGAGCTCTCCTTGGAGCCTTGTGCTGGGGCGTTGAGGTGGGGAGGGCCCAGGGCTTGCTGCTGCCTCCTGGAACTGGGACCACCTGCAGGACTGGCGGCTTTCCAGATGGAGGGCATCCACGTCCCTCCCATCTCCTCTGCTGTGATGCCATTGGAAACTGGATCTGATCGAAGCATGAATCTTAAAAGGGTTGGCTGTTGGGCTGGAGTTCGTCCTTCCAAAACTGGAGGATATGGCATCTGAGCACCTTGGCCCCTGGACTCAGGCACATAGGACATGAGTGGCTGCGCCATATCCCGTGCAGGTTCTGTGAAGGCGGGTGACGCATGAGCCGTATACCCCTTTCTTAGGTGGCTGTTCTCTCACTGTGGTTTAAGAGCCGCCAAAGACCCAAGGATGATGGAGCTGGCCCCGTGGCCGAGTGGTTAAGTTCGCGCGCTCTGCTGCAGGCGGCCCAGTGTTTCCTTGGTTCGAATCCTGGGCGCGGACATGGCACTGCTCATCAAACCACGCTGAGGCAGCGTCCCACATGCCACAACTAGAAGGACCCACAACGAAGAATATACAACTATGTACCGGGGGGCTTTGGGGAGAAAAAGGAAAAAATAAAATCTTTAAGAAAAAAAAAAAAAAAGACCCAAGGATGGAATTCCAATAGCTCGCGATGGTATACAACACTATTTTCTGGCCCACATATCCCCGAGGATAATGAAGAATAGGACTATAGTAATACGCAAGAGGATTGTTTCTGGGAAGGAAAACTCATTTCTAACCATTCTTATCTATGTGGCAAGATGCTCCAGCTACCATTGATGGCAGATTGGTGTCAGTTCTGCTCATTCAACATGTGGTCATGTGGATAATAGAAACTGCAAAGGATGCATGTGTTCCAAAGCCTGGGTTTTGGGGTCTGTTTCTAAAGAATAAACAAATTAAAACATATCTTACTGAATGCAAATAAGTTGTATAGGACGTATATTTCACAATTGCCCTTGAAATGATAGATAAGGATATATTTTATTTACATGTATATTTATTAATTCACCTACAAATATTGATCAAGTGCCTATTATGACAGTCACTTTATTTTATTTCAATTACACATATATATCATTTTAATGTCAATAAAATATTTATGATAAAAATGTGATAATTTCCTATATGAGACCCATAGTTGCAAATAGTGCTGTGTCTCATCCCGCTGATCAAAACATAAGCAAAAATTTAAAAATTTAAACTTAAAATGACAGATTGAATTAGGTATTGGAGCAAAATAGGCAAATTCATGTTACCAAGAAAATGTCGTTGAGGTTCTTGGTTATCAAATTCATGAATACTTTACCAAACCAGCAACAGACACATGGTAACACAGCATTACATTTTAAACAGAGGACATTTGATTGCACATTTACACAAAGGAAATTGGTAGGAAGAAAAAATAGAAAAATGTGTCTGTGCAGCCAGTTTGTATATCAATTTTTTAAAGTCTGCTAAAGCGGTAAGTGGATGTTGTGAATTTGTTTCATCAAAGACATGTAACAGGAAGCATTATAAGTAAATACAGGAGTTACTAGAATGAACGTATTTGCATTGAGTTCTTGTCTATAGGCGTGCATGTACATCCCTGGCTTATTCCTGAGGGTCTGTCTGTCCCACCTTCCCCCAGAGTTTGGTCAGCCTTTCTACAGCCGCCCTGCCTCATGAGCTTCTGGCCCCTCCTCATGAGTCGCTGTGATGATGGGGCCACCCATTTGGTTTTGAATATTGACACTTATTTGAAAGTTCTCCCTTCTGTTGAATTCAGATGTGTCTTCTGGAATTGCCACTCACTGATTCTGTTTCTGCCCACCAACTAGAGATTCTTCTCCCTTCTCATTAAATTATCCAATTTAAACGTCAAATTAGCATTAAATCATCAAATTAGTAGTTCCCCGTATCCAGGCATGCCCAGGACAGTCCAGTTCATACCCGTTATCTCTGTGGACTCAATCATAGCCTCCCGTTTCACTCCTGAGGGTCTGGGCATGGACAGTAGGTGATAGGGTCACCAGACCACTGGAGCCTTTGCTGTTTAGGCTAAGTGTGCAGTTTTTCCATCAGTCCTGAGAAAAGATGGTTTCCAGATCTTTCCCCAGTCTGACTACTCTTGTTTGGCCTCACTCCAGTTTCTTTCATTTCCTACATAAAATATGGAGTTGAACACAGGTTTCCAGAGATGGTTTAACCAGAGTAGAGTGTAGGAGGCCTCTTAATTCCATTATTCAGGATGTTGTGCTTCTAGTACATGAACTAAGAATAGGACCCCAAACGAGAAACAATAGGATCCCAAGTTTTATGTTTTGAAGTTACCATCTAAACCTTTTTTGTCAACTGTAAATTTGATAAACACTGTCTCTGTTTGGTTACAGATCATTGCAGGTACTACAGATATTGAGAAAGACAGCTTATGTTTAGTATCTCTTTACAGTTTTCCAAATGTTTGTATATCTTCTTAGGCCCTGAGACTCAACACCTGCCATTACAACCCTCTTTCCAAACTCCTCTTGTGGCTGCATCAGTTAGGATTAATTGATTTGAAAACAGTGTTCAGCGGCTACTGTTTCATCAGTCACTTAGCCATCCTCAGAGCACTGGGTATATGGTTGTTGCTCCTTGTTGTCGTAAATAAGGTTCTCCAGCTGTGTTTCTCGCTGCTCCTTGCCTGCCCGCCGCTGTGCTCCAGCTCTCCTGCATGGCTGATGTTTCTAGAACATGCCGTGTTCTCTCTCATTCCAGACCTTCATATACCAGGTTGCCTCTGGTGGTGTCCTGTTTTTCAGATATCACTTCCTCACCTGAGCATTGACCAGTCTCCTGATGTGGGTTAGGGTCTTCCCCAACCTCCATCCCATAGCGTTTTATACCCACCCCATTGTCACACGGGTTACACTGTAATCACCCTTAACTTGGGTATTTCCTCTACTGGACATTGAAAATCAAGTTCATTGTTTATCTAATAAGATGCCTGGCATATGATAAATGCACTGTCAACACTTGCTGGATGAACGCACACTATGGTGGCCATTATTCCATGTAATCTTTTCACCCCATTCCTCTTATTTCATTAGGATAGATTACCAGATCACCCTCTAGATTACTAGAGAAAGATAGATCTCTTCTCAGGAAGAGAAATTACTGAGTCAAAGAATATGAACTTTTCAGCCTTTTGCATTTTTGTTTTGTTTGTTTCCCATAGGGTATTGCTGTCTTCTAATTAATTTGTAATTATCTACTAATTAAATAATTTCATCTTTAACATATTAACCCCTCATTATAGTTATCATCCTCCCCCCAAATTTGCACTTGCTTTTTCTTTTTGCTTATGCTGCTTTGTAGGGTAGAATTTACTTTTTTTTTAAGCATTATTTTTAATGTAGTCAAATCTGTACATTTTTCCCTTTTTGCTCATCCATTGCTTTTATACTTAGCAAGGCCTAAGAAATAGTTACTGATCTATTTTTTTTTCTTTTTTGGGGAAGGTTAGCCCTGAGTTAACATCTGCTGCCAATTCTCCTCTTTTTGCTGAGGAAGACTGGCCCTGAGCTAACATCCGTGCCCATCTTCCTCTACTTTATACGTGGGACATCTGCCACAGCATGGCTTGACAAGCGGTGCCATATCTGCACCCGGGATCCGAACTGGCGAACCCTGGGCCACCAAAGCGGAATGTGCAAACTTAACTGATGTGCCACTGGGCTGGCCATTGATACACTTTTTAATATTTAAGTTTATGAACCACCTAGAATTTATTTTGGGGAAAGAGGTGTGGTGGGTTTGTCTTCTTTCATGAGTTAGCCCCACCATTTCCCTTGGTTGAGGAAATCGAGACAAAACAGGAGGTGAGGAGTTCCGAGGTTCATCTTTTAACAAAAATCCATTGGCGCCAAACAATGAAAACATTCCTTTCCTTGCTCTTCTTGCCTGGAACGTACCTTTAAAGGCTCTTTCGTTGTCCTTAGACTGTCCTTGGTTTAGATCTCGGGCTTTGGTTTTCCACCCGTGTCCTTGTAAGTTTGAGATACTCCCTCATCGGTGCATAACCTTTATAATGCACGCTGCCCCTGACACGCTGGGTGTGTTACACTGGCCTCTAGTCTCCTCTGAGAGTTCTCCGTGCAGATACTTTGTGCTCTTTGGGTGTCTCAATCTCCACTTTCTCATTCCATTTTATTTTTATTATGTTATCAAACTTTTACTTTTAAAGTCTCCATCTCACATAAATGATATTCATTGAGACCCATATAGTCAACTTTCTCTTTTTTCTGGACTTTTAAAAACTGTTTTCCTTGAGTCTGGGGTCCCCATCTGACTCCCCATCAGTCTTCCTCTTCTACTATAAAAATTCCAAGTACAGTCATTAAACCAAAAGGAAGGGTAGATATTCACTTTTTCCTTTGTAAAATGCATCTTTGATCAACCCAGAAAACTCTGTCACTAAGATATTGAAGCCAAAGCTCCACGTGACAGAGACCAGGTGTAATTTTCTTTTATCTTTCTCACTTCAAGGAGAACGGTGGGATGTTGGCTGGGTGTTGAGGTTCTCGCTACTTCTTTGTGAGTTTTGTTTCTTCGGGGTTTATACCTCGCTCAGCCGCCTTTGAAGGATGTCTGCATGGACACCGCTGCTGTGAACAGCGTGTGTGTAAGAATGACACCATGCACCTGCCGAGAGGAACAGGCACGAGAGGCCTTCATCTCCTCTGTTCACACTGCGGACTGTGGTCTGGTGGTTCTTGTTGTCCCCGCCAATGCTGTCCCACATGTCATACACTGACCTTCCTAATCCGCCTTTCTTAGGCCAAGGGCGGTGTTCCTTACATCAGCTCTTTGTTGCTGATTGCTGGCTAGCACAGGATGACCCTGGGAGCCGCTGCTGCTGGGGACAAGGACTGGGCCTCCAGGTGTCCTGTCTGCATGAAGCACCCCCTCTGCATAGGACCAGGGCCCTGTGGGGGTCTGCTCTGTGAAGGCCTGGTGCTTGCTCAGCACAAGGAACAGCCACCCCGCTGTATCCTGTCCAGACCGGCTTTCTCACCCGCTCTCACAGTAGCAGAAAATCCACTGTGAGTGGACACAAAGCTGGGGGAGCTGCCAGCTGGGGTGGGGCAGTCCCCCAGGGCAAGGAGAAAGTGCGTGCGCCTGCAAAGCTGAGTCTGGAGGAATGAGCACAGGTGAGTGTCCGTCTTTCCCTCAGGCCAGTGACTTCTAAGAAGCGGGACCACGGTTCTTTCGGTCACTGCTGTGTCTCCAGCACCTGGCTCTGTGCGTGGCCTCGAGTAGGCGTGCAGGGATGGTTCTTGAGTACCAGCATGAAGCACAGGTGTTGCAGGCAGAGGAGGCAGCCTGGGCCAGGCCCTTAGGCAAGGGAGAGGGTGGCCCTCAGAGGACCAGAAGTGAGAAGTCCAGGGGCTGAGTCTCGGGACCAAGGGGACTGGTGGAGGGAGAGTGTTGGAGAAAACCGGATCTGGTGAGGTGACCCGGGTCTCAGAGGGCTTGTTATCCGACCTTCAGATGTTCCTCCTTCACAGATGGTAGCAAGAGTGGGTGTGTGATGCAGGAGAGGTTTTCCTGCCACATCGGGCATCTCCTCCTCGGGCCTGTGTTCCCCGAGGCTGTCCGTCCAGATCTGCTCTGATTCCACTCTCTGCAGGGTCCCACCTTCTGTCTCCAGTCTTCCCCTGTTCAGATGGCCCAGGACTCTGCTTCTGATTGAAATTGCCAATTCCTTTTCCCTTATAAGGAGTAGACTCTATTCCCTTCCCGGACCCCTGTCCGAACAATACTAATAACAGTAATACAATCCAGCGTCAAGTAGGATTCGGTCTCTATGTATCTTCAGAGACACCAGTTCTTCCGTTTGCAGAACCAAAGATGCCTGGGATCCCAGGCCTGGGTAGAAAGCGAAAGCTTGCAGATGTGTGGTGAATAAGTGTTAGTAAGTGTATTAATAATACACTGGAAATGGAGGTAGAGAAAATCCTGTCTGCGGAAGATACTCTAGCAGGGCCGAACCCAGGTGTGACAGTCAAGTCACTGTTCGTTGGGCATCCAGCTACTTAGAATGTAATGCAGAGAGTGAGGTGTAATGCTGCCACCTTCCAGGGGCCTGGACGCCTCGACTGCACTTAGCTGAAGTGAGCTTGCTGCTCTGCGCTCACCGCGGTGGTGCCGGTGGTGCAGAAGATAACTCCAGGGCCTGTGCATTTGGCTCTTGTCTCCATTTCCTCCCCGATCATCTGGCCAGAGGGCTGGCTCTCAGACAGAGGAGAGTGATTGTCTGTCCTCCGCTGGCCCGGGGTTGAAATGCACCAACTGGACCTTGACCTTCCGTGTCTGAGATGCACCTGTCCGACCTTTGTATCAATAGCTTGTCCTCAAACTGTAGTGTCTTGTTGGGAGGTGAAAAGAATACCCTTCTTGGCTTTGGGTCGGGGTTCCTCTTTGCTGGGATCACAGGAGACTGTCAGTGGAGCTTCCGGGCTGGCCTCACCTCCTAGCTGTCTGGGTCCATTCCTCGTCTTCTAAACTTTAGGCCCAGAGACTGATGGTCAGTGTTTTTGACCCTCTGTCCTGCTGTGGCATCTGGAGAGGTTTGCAATGGATTATCCCATAGGACCTGTGGCTGGATTGCACACAGCAGGGGTCTTCAGGGCAGCAGAGTTGGGGACTAAAATGCCACCCCAGACGCAGCTGCCCTACGCTATCCTTGAGCCCTGAGTGCACCCAAGACACCACGACATCTCTTCCTGCATCACCAGAGAAAACCCAATTTCCTTTTGCTGAAGACAGACAGAGATCTGAGCAGCAGCACTAAAATATGTTTTCTAAAGGTCCTCCGCTAGCCCCGCTTATGACCTCACAAATGCAAAATTGCAGAGGGCTGAGCTTTGAAGAATGCGAGGCTGTTTCAGTTTTTGTATTACATTGCCTTGCCATGTGAATTTGTTTCTAATAGGGCCACTCGCTTAATCACTTGCATCTGAGTTTTCTAAGTTACAAATGTGTTCAGCAGCCAAGAGCCTCCAGGACACGCCTGTGTGTCCTTCTTTTAAATCCGGGAGACTCATGGTAAAGAGAGAGGTGAATTTGCCAGAGGTCATGGAGGGAGTAAGGACAAGGCCATTCTCTTGGAATCAGACTTTGGTGTCTAGACCTTGTATCTCCTTTCCTTCTATTGTCATCTGATTTTAATATGATGTCACTTAAAGGCAAGAAGGAAAGCTTGAGATAAATCAGAGAAAGGGAAAAATTATAGTAAAAGTGGACAGTATGCCTCTAAACTTTAGAGGTTATGGGCAGAGACCCCACATGCTCTGTTCTTATAATATAATATTACATTATAATAACTGTTATTATATCTGACATTTCCATGGCAGTGAATGGATGCATATTTTTAACAAATTTTAATTTGCCTGAAGTCCTTTCTATCTGCCTATTCACTGTGGGGTTGAGTTTCTTGGGGCCGTTCTGACTATGGCACGTTCCATCATCTCCTGAGTGTGACAGTTTTCTGATTATTGAGATTTGGGGATCTTGCAACTTTAGGATACCTAGATGAGTTGTTGAACCTTCATTTGTCGGAAGAGGAAACTGCAATGGAGAGAGTGATGTGACACGTAGAGGTGACCCACGGAGCAGAAGCTCCAACAATGAGTTGCACTGGGAAGTTGTACTCATGTCTCTGGCATTTCCTTCTGAGCCACGAAATCACCCGGGTCAAAGGGCAGATTGTGAGGTGCTGCTGTAATATATCCGGCAGCCTTTGGATGTTTCGAGAAGACATGCTGTAAGACTTAGGTCTCCATATTTGGGCCTGGCTTGGATCTTTTTGAAACTAGAATTTTCTATTTGAGGATAAAATTTTAAAGGATGGGATTTCAGGTTGTTTGGAGCAATCTTGATAATTTTCCTAAAGAAAGCGTGTCTTGGAAATGTTAATTCTTTGCTTTGTACAATTCTAGTGAAGCTTTAATATTTCTGATTTATTGTCTCATAAATTTATCGTCTCCAAAATGATTATGGATCACAACTTCGTAACCTACTGTGCACAGAGGCGTAAACAGGTAGCCATGTGGTAACTAGGTTAAAAAATGTTTTTGCAGCCTGTGAAGGTTACTTTAAGAGCTCTCCTCCCCATGGCCAACCCCACCCTCACCCCAGCCCTCGTGTCTTAGTGATAACAGTTTCAGTATAAATTAGCCTCAGGCAATATAATGGTAACATGTGTTAACTGAATATTTTTTAGTTTTCATTTTTATAAACCACGTTTTTCTAAGTTCAGGGTCTGTCACCCTGTAGTCATTAGCACAACTGCATTATTTTCCATGAAAATATTATAAACAGTGAAACTAGGTTTATTTCTTCAGAGTGCCTCCTCCACATGTATATAGCATAGTATATAAAATATTTGGCAAGGGGCAAGAAAAAGGGGAGCGAGATCTTCCAACAGGTAGCTCAGAGAGAGAGTGAGAGTTGATAGATAGAGAAAAAGGTGGTGATGAGAAGCCTATTGAAATAGGGTTTGCTTAGTTTTTTTTTTTTTAAAGATTTTTTATTTATTTTTTTCCTTTTTCTCCCCAAAGCCCCCCGGTACATAGTTGTATATTCTTCGTTGTGGGTCCTTCTAGTTGTGGCATGTGGACGCTGCCTCAGCGTGGTTTGATGAGCAGTGCCATGTCCGCGCCCAGGATTCAAACCAACGAAACACTGGGCCGCCTGCAGCGGAGCGCGCAAACTCAACCACTCAGCCACGGGGCCAGCCCCAGGGTTTGCTTAGTTTTGAACTGAAGAGAAGATATTCTTAATAAAGCATATTTTCACGTGCTGAACTCGGCCCCCTGTGCCTCTCCATGTTAAGCACCCCAAAATCGCCGTAGTTATTGTTTGGTTTTTAGTAATGCCCTGAAGAGGGGACTCCCCTGCCACATTTGGACGGTCATCCCTTCCACCGTCAGGAATATATCAGGCTCTTATAGTTGAATACCCTCAAAGCTCGATCTTATAGTTCCTCCCTTTCAGATTCTGTGCTCCCCGAACCACTTCTGGTCACAACGGGCTTCCCATAAGTTCCGCCTGCAGGGTGAGAATGTGTCAGACCTCAGTCTTCAGATTTCTGACCTATGTGCAAATTATAATTCTCATTTGTACATTAATTGATGTGGTTTGATATGTTAAAACCATAGGCAATCCAAAAAGCATCTGCTGAGAAGGAAGCTTCTCGGGCTTTGTTGCCTATGGCTGACCTCAAACACAGTCGTTCATTTTTCTAGATAAAGTTTGTCTTTTTACATTTTTTTAACTGAAAAATAAAAGAAATGACATGTTATTTAATATTCGGGTGGGGTGGGGAAGAACGCATCAGCTATTTTATTTTTCCCTCCTGATTCCTGTCCATATGCATGACAATTTCATTGGCTGCTTTTGTAGGACACACATCATTTCATATTCTGCTGTGCTCATTTAAGCTAGTATCATAAATGCATTTTTCCATGTTTATGCATAGTTGTCATGATTCAGTGTGTGTCTTCACTGCAAAGTTGGATAAATGGGGTAGACACCTCACTTTTGAAATACCGCTTTTCTGCATATCCTTTAGAATCACAGCGCACTTGGCGGGCCTCTGCTTGGCATAAAATTGTATTGCAGCAAGATGATTTACGTTGGAGTAGTAGCCAGCTGACATCTATGAGAAGCCTTGTTCTCCAAAAGGATTTCCTTTGAGGGTGATGCCAGCACTCCAATTGTGCCTGAGCAGCTGAAAATGAAAACAAGGAAAGCAGTATCATTTTACAATTGTTAGTATTCAAAAGAAAATTTCAGTATGCCTGGCAAGCCACACAAAGCTACAGATGTCCACTGTGTGTCCGCACACACCCAGAATGGTAAACCTTCTCTGAACTGATGATGAGAACAGGATACTCCCATCTGACCTCAGTCTAGGACAACAGACGAGTTTCCCTTTTGAGCAGAAAGCCGCAGCAGGGCTGTTAAAAGAAAGATGTGCTTTCAAAACTGTGATGATTCAAAGTCGAGTTTCTCTTGAGACTCACTTCTCCATGCTGACTTTTTTCAGCGACGCTCTTTGCCTTCCACAAGGAAGGCAGCTTATAAATTCCCTGTTAAAATAGGGAGTGTGCTTATCAGTTCCCCAGGACTTAGCCTTGAAGTTCTTCGAAGAGAAGAATAAAGTTGGAAGACTCTAGGTAGATTTTAACATCTGGATGCGTAGTAACTTCCTTAGATTGCTGAGCAGATAAGGTGAGATTTATGTAATGAGGATCTTATGTTTCAGATGAAAATGAGAACCTCAGGGTAAACTTTCAGGATGGATATGAACTCAGTGGCATGTCACACTGCATGCTTTGAAATACTTTGAGAAACTGATATACTGCCTCTTCTTTCTTGCTGTGAGTAAAACGTTATTTGATATGGTAATGTATTTCAGATACCAATTTTCCTTTGTTTTTATAAAATTTATTAGCATGTGAATAAGTAACTCAAGAACATGTTTATATCCTTAACCTTTTACAATAAAATGAAACTCAGAACTTTGTGTTTTAAATATGCAGCATTTTAAAAAGTTAAATTGGTTTCAATTAAATAAGTTTTTAAATGTGCAGCAGGACAAGCGGAATTTCTTTCTTAAAATCCTCCCCTGTCCCCACCCTTCAGAGGAGTTTCTCAAACCTGGAATAAGTGTTTTTAAAGGAATTTCAAAATAATGTGCTAGATGGTTGTAGCAATTTCCTTTGTGGAATTTCTACACCATTAAACTTAGGTTCTTTCTGGTAAGAACTGAATTGCTGAATGTCTAAAATTTTATCCAAAGTACCTGTACAGTTGCTATCAATTGACCTGTGGGAACCTGAACATTTTTAGTCTACTTTTTTTTTTTTTTTTGAGGAAGACTAGCCCTAAGCTAACATCTACCTCCAGTCCTCCTCTTTTTGCTGAGGAAGACTGGCCCTGAGCTAACATCTGTGCCCATCTTCCTCTACTTTATATGTGGGATGCCACCACACCATGGCTTACAAGCGGTGTGTAGGTCCACACCCGGGATCTGAACCGGCGAACCCCTGGCTGCCAAAGCGGAACATGTGAACTTAACCGCTGCGCTACCAGGCTGGCCCCTTGGTCTACTTTTTTGATGAAAGAATTGTTTATACACTTTGATATGGCAGCACATATTTTAGTCTAATTTAAAATTATGGTAGCTTTCATTGAACTTAGGGGAGTGATTAAAATGAAGCTGATGGATTTCTTTTTTCCCAGCAAAGTCATTTACTTACTTTGTAAAAGTTTTTTTCTTTCCTTTTTCCTTGAGATATAATTGACTTCTTATATTAGTTCCGGGTGTACAAATAATGATTCAATATTTGTATGCATTATGAATTGATCACCACAATAAGTCTGGTTAACATCCATCACCTCACACAAATTTTTTTCTAGTGATGAGAACTTTTAAGATCTACTCTCTTTTCAAATATACGATTCAGTATTATTACCTGTAGTCCCCATGTGTACATTACAGCCCCAGGACTTATTCATATTTTTTTTTTTCCCTAAAGATTGGCACCTGGGCTAACAACTGTTGCCAATCTTTTTTTTTTTTTTTCTGCTTTCTCTCCCCAAACCCCCCCTGTACACAGTTGTATATCTTAGCTGCATGTCCTTCTAGTTGTGGGATGTGGGACGCCGCCTCAATGTGGCCTGACAAGCGGTGCCCTGTCCGTGCCCAGGATCTGAACCCTGGGCCACTGCAGCGGAGCGCGTGAACTTAACCACTCGGCCACGGAGCCAGCCCAGGACTTATTCATCTTATAACTGGAAGTTTGTACCTTTTGACTCGCTTCACCCATTTTGCCCACCCCTCATCTCCCCACTTCTGGCAGTCACCCATCTTTACCTTGTACCTATGAATTCGGGTTTTTGGGGGTTTTTTTTTAGGTTCAACATATAAGTGAGATCATACGGTATTTGTCTTTCTCTGTCTGACTTATTGCACTTAGCATAATGCCCTCAAGGTCCGTCCATGTTGTCACAAATGACAAGAGTTCATTCTTTTTTATGGCTGAATAATATTCCATTGTATATATACACACCACATTTTCTTTATCCATACATCCATCAATGGACACTTACGTTGCTTCCATGTCTTCTTTGTTGTAAATAATGCTGCAGTGGATATGAGGGTACATATCTTTTTGAGTTAGTGTTTTCGTCTTGTTTGGATAAATACTCAGAAGCAGAATTGCTGATTCATGAAGTAGTTCTATTTTTATTTTGTCAAGGATCCTCCTTACTGTTTTCCATAGTGGCTGCACCTATTTCCATACCCAGCAACAGTGCACAAGGATTCCCTTTTCTCCGCATCCTCACCAACACTTGTCATTTTCTGTCTTTTTGATTACAGCCATTCTCACAGCTGTGAGGTGATATCTCCTTGTGGTTTTGATTTGTTTTTCCCTGATGATTAATAATGTTGAGCATCTTTTTATAAGCCTGTTGGCCATCTGTGTGTCTTCTTTGGAAAAATGTCTATTCAGATCCTCTGCCCATTTTTTAATTGGATTTTTTTTTTTTATATATTTTGGATCTTCACAGTTATCAGATACATGATTTGAAAATATTTTCTCCTATTAGGTAGGTTGTCTTTTCATTGTGTTGATGGTTTCCTTTGCTGTGCAGAAGCTTTTTGGTTTGATATAGTCCCACTTGTTTATTTTTTGAGGCTGATGATTTTTTTTTTTAAATTAAGTCAATCAACTAAGGTGCCTATCATGTACAAAGTTGATAGATTCTAAGGGGAATTTACTAAGGCAATTAACACCTGAAGTTAAGGTTCAGAGTGAATAAGGACTTTATGTGGGCCTGCCTCGTGTCCGTAGCTGCCTGCTTTGTGCAAAATGGCAATCCTGTGCATTGAAGTTTTTCCTTAAAATGTACTCTATTTTAGCCTCTGTTAGAGTGCTTATGAGTATGTGAAACTTTTCTTGATGATTTTTCTCAGAGCTGGGGACTGCTGAGTCACTATTATAACTTAGATTCAAGAGACTTTTGACTTTAGCCCCATCCAAGCAGGACATGCTGTTTTGATTTAGATCCCATAAGTAGGGACATCTGACTTGAATGAAGCATGATGGGTTGGCTTCTTTTGAGGAAGGAAAAAGAGAATTTTCTCATGGGAGTACATGACAGCTTTGGACATGCTGATGATTGGAGAATAAGCCCCACTGAACAAGAAGAGAAGAGGCTCTCTCTTCCATCTTTCTTGGAGAAAGTGCTCATGAGAAGCGACTCTGATGGCCATGCCACACCAGAGGTCAGGATCTGCCCATGTGCATCCTTCCTTTTGATCTGTGTGACGTGAGTGGCAGCTGGGAGAAAAGAAAGTGGCTTCAGTGAGGGCTACAGAGTCATATAAAAGTACAAGGGCTAGAAAGACTCTTATGGGTCTTCTGGGCCAGACAGTGGTGTTGGAGCCAGCTCATACCCACTTGTGAGAGTCAGTTGTTAATTTTCACGAGTTTTGCATTTGAGTTGTAAGATATAGCCATTATTAAAATTAAGTTATATAAATTTAGACGTAAATAAATTATATTAAAAACAAAGGTAGTAAATACTCAAAATCCATCGCTTCCTAATTATTTGACTACACTTTGCTGTCATCTATGCTCTTGAGATTATCTATGTCTGTTGTATCTGTCTGTTGGAAAGGCTATCAATGTTGTGTGACAGTAGCTGGAAGTCAGACATAGTGCAGATAAGTAGAGACATATTTCCACATATCAAAGAGAGCAAGACAATTTTTGATCAGAATGTTGGCCAGCTGACATCTATGAGAAGGCTTGTTCTTCGGAGGATTTCCTTTGAGGCTGATACCAGAGCTCCAGCAAATGGTACAAATTAAGGCTCTTTCCTTCCAGAATGCCAGTTATTAAACATTCACCAGCACCCCATTGGGCCCAGCCCACTCGTGTTTGTGCATGAGACCGGGGCACAGAGATAACAGACGCTTGTGCAAAGTCCTGTAGCCAGTAGCCGGTATGGCCAAGACTCAACTTGGGCTCTGGTGCCTGCCTAGCTGCTCCTTCTATTACGTGGCACAGAGACGTTCATAGTGAAAGGCACAAGGGTTCGGGGTCAGGTTTAGCTCTGAGCATTTTTCTCCAGGGCTTCTCTATCATTGGTAAATCTCTGTAGGGAATAGGGTCCTAAACGAGGAAAAAGGATGGTTAACACAGAAAGCAAATGCAATTGCCAAAGGGGTGGTCATCTACTCTCTGGTGATCAGTAAGAGGGACAAGTCCAGAGGGGGCAGAAACCGGATACTGAGGTCTGGCCCTAATGCATTGTGACAAAATGATTGAATGGAAGAATGACTGAAGCATGAATAACACTTATCACCTCCTGATATTATGTTATATATGTCTCTGCTAATTTATTTTACATCTCCCCATAACAATGTAAGCTCCATGAAGGCAGGGACCTTGTCTTGTGTGCCACTGTACACCCGGCTCCCAGAATAGTGCCTGCCACATATTAAGTGCTCAATAAATGTTTTTGAATGAATGAATGAACCAGCCCTGACACTTCTTGGCATTTTATAGTACCTACTCCCAGGGGAAGTTTGGCCCAGAGGAGTATGCCTGGTGGAGTCCAGCATGGGGGACCCTCTAACCATTTGTCGGGCTGCTAGACTCTCAGTGACCATCATTTCTCTTTCTTCTTAGATGACGGAGGGCCGTCGATGTCAAGTACATCTTCTTGATGACAGGAAGCTGGAACTCCTAGTACAGGTAAATGACTTTTGGCCAACTTTCTGAGTTTCGTCTGAGACTGGTATGGTTCAGACTTTGATTCAGCTGAGGGGAGGGGGAGAATGTA
Organism: Equus quagga; assembly: GCF_021613505.1. NCBI lineage: Eukaryota > Metazoa > Chordata > Mammalia > Perissodactyla > Equidae > Equus > Equus quagga. The sequence continues at coordinate 19,631,290 of NC_060278.1, forward strand.
AACTGTGTTTAAATCTATCTATTAAAATCTTTGCGAGAAGGAGTAGGACACCCCGTGGTATTTTTGTCTGCGTGCGTGCTACTTTTGTGCATGCTGTTTCTTTGTACACCGTGCCTGAGCCATTCAAGGCCAGATGTGAATCTAACCTATTGTTGCCAATGTCTCAAAAAGGAAATTCCATAACTGCCATTAGCTATTCTTTCTGCTTGGAAGGAGTTAACCTATAATCTAACCTAAATAACTCTTGCTGCAACTAAAACTGGTTTAGTTGTTGTCTTTGCTCAGAGAGGGGTAGAAAACAGTTCTTTATTTTCAAGTTAAGCGTTTTTAGATGTGAAGGAAGAGACGCAGTCTCTTGGCTCTGTCTCCCTCTAAGAGCTGAGTGATCCCCTTGCCCCATCCCGTGGATCAGTATTGCCATCACTGTTGAACATCTGGAGAAACTGACACACAGCAAATCAATCAATTTATCTCCAAACTAAGAAGACATCAGTGTCAGAGAAGTGAGAGGAGTCGTTAGAATCAGAGACCCTGGTCTTGTTCTGTTTACTCTTGAAAAAAATCATTTGTTTTACCCAGAGCCCTGAGGAAGATGAACTATCCAAACTTGATTTAAAGAGCTTAATTCAAAATCTACTGTTTGACTCTAACTTCTATAATAATATAGTTCTATGTTTAGAATGTGCTTAGATATAGAATATGCTTGATATTCTCAAATGTCTCTCAGATTCTTAGGGCAGTGCTCCTCATTATCCATCACATTTTGCCACGAAGAAGCTACTGTTCATCACTGTTGAAACGACGCTCACGTGCTAATTCACTGGGGGAAATAATGCTGCATCGATGGGGAGATTCACGTGTAAATACTCTGATCTCCTGTTCCCTGTACGTGCTGCTTGTATTTGAAAATGTTCAAATGGCTAACTTAAAGAATTAATACTTTTAATAGGATTTAAATTATAAAGGCATTATAACTGCAACGTAGGAAACAGAGAAAATAGGAAGAAGCTCATAATCATAGCACACTAATTCAACTGCTATTCTCATTTTCAGCAGGTCACTTTCCAGCATTTGTTGTATTTATATTTCTTACATGGTTGTGATCATAATGTGTGTAATTCTATATATTTTACTTTCCCACCAAACATTGTCTTTCACTAGTGTTTTCCAAGTTGCTGTAAATTGTCATCTTTAATAGCTGCATAAATTGCCGAAATGGATATACCATTATTATCTAATCATTTACCCATTTAAGAGGTTTTTTTTTCTTTTACAATTTTTCTACTATTACCAATAACTGCTGTGATTAATTTATCCCATGTGTATAGAGTTCTCCCGTGTTTTGGATTATGTCCTTATTAGGCTAATTCCAAGATTTACAGTTATTAAGAGTCGAACTTGTGGATGAGATTTGAGGGGGTAAGACAGTAGGCAGGAACCATGAAGTGAGCCAGATCTCTTCAATTAGCAAAATCACTAATAAAGCATTTAAAACTTTAAATTTCTCAGAGTCAGCCTGAAGAGTTTATAAGGTGGGTGGGCTGATGTGTTTTAGATGCTTTTTTCCTATCAACACTTAGAGGCTTAGAAAGCAGCCGCTCTCTGAGACAGGAAAGGAGACCTCAAGTGGCAGTGAAGTTGGAGTCAATTGGCCAGCCTGCCCTGGGAAAATATGAATGAGGCCATCTGACATGGACTTGAGTCACAGAAAAGATATTTAATTACTGATGTGCACAGTTTTGGAAAGGTCGTCCCCAACCGTTCGCAATCAAGAAAATGTTGAATTAGGTCAAACAAGAGCAGTTCACACTCTCTCCATTCCTTTCTAGAACACGCTTCACATGTTATCCCCTCTTCCTAGAACATTTTCCTTCTTACTCCCGTCCCTGTACCTGCCTGGTTTTTGTTGGGCCCTCAGTGCACAGCTTAGGAGGCACTTTCCCCTCAAAGCTTTCCCTGGTCCCACCCTCTGCCCCTTCTAAGTCTGGGTCTTTGCTGACCCCGCCCGGTTCACTTGTCAGCTTTTCCTAGAGCCTCTATCAATTTGAAGGCTGGGTCGGTGTCATGATCACTGTGTATCCCCGAGACCCAGCACAATGCCTGGCACATATGCCAAGAACTAAATCCTTGTTGAATGAAAGACTGGGCGAATCCTAAGATGCCCTGGTGTTACTTGCCCAAAGGACTTCTTGCCATAGAACCAGTTGCTTGGCAAGAGGTAGTTTAGCACAGAAAGAAAATAAATAAAGAAGGGACGATTCTAAACTCCTTTCTGCATGATTGTGGATGGAGTGGGCTTCAGCAAAACTTGGAGAAACAGGTTAAAACTATTGAACAAAAGCCAATTTCATCACAGGACTTTTCTTCTCCTCTACAACGTTCTGTTGTCCAGGAGCATCTTCTTTTGACAAAATCCTTTCTAGAGGGAATCCCTATTCTCCAGCCCATTTGAACCCATCTCTAGGTTTTTAATAATGTTAAATCTAATGTTTTTAATAGCAGAAAACATTTGGACCCCATAACCCTCTTTTGGGTATTTTAAGTTTGTAGAGTGACAACCTTTCAGATTCGTTTACGCTTTAGTCACTCAAGCATATTGAGTGCTGAAGGTTTTGTGGCTGCTGCTGTTAAGAACCATTTCAGAATATTTGTGATAAGCCTTAGACTAAGCAATGCCTTTTGACCTGAAGTTGGGGAGATGGGAAGGTGTGGGTACCGTTTACCTGATGAGGTTTACAAGACGGAGAGGAAGGTTTCGAGGAAATGCTTACCTCCCGCGGAGAAGCAGACAGGTTTACACAAGGGTGACTGACTGAAAGATGTTAGTCAGGAGGGGCAGAGGTGGGAAGTCTAGTTTTTCAGCCACTAAACTCACAGGGTGACAGATACGTCAAAGGTGACACCTCAAATATTAAGAAGCAGGAAAATTCCAACAGCACAAGTGTTATAAGAGTTAGCTGACTTGGAATCAAGAACTATCAAGAATTGCTTCCTACCAGAAGGATGCTGGCAACCAGACAACTCCGGAGGTAATTTCTTACAGTGCTGTAGACATGGCTACTGGAGAGGTAGCGTTTCCTTTCTCTGGGTTGCAGAGCAAAATAACCATAATCGTAATATTTAATGCTTCTTAGAAAGCCCTTTGAGATTACCGAATCTGTGCTTCCAAATCTGTGATTGCCCTCAGTAAATCCCACATTACCCTTACGGGAGAAAGGGCAAAGGTCAAGAGTGCACATACTAAGATTTAATATTTGAAAGGCTCATCTCTAAATCCACAGGCGGGTCCCTGACACCCACGACGTTACCACGTGACTCCTTAAGTCCTTAAATTCCACTTGAGGACAGCTGGAAGGATGATGTGAGCATTCAGTAATAAATCAAGCCTGCAGCTTTGCTCATGATGGGTGGCAGGTTATTCAGCCCCATCACCCTCCCATCCAAACCGGAGACAATGTCATTGGCCCTGTCATCTAAAATTGTCTCAAGCAATCAGAAATGTACTCAAAGAAATGTACTCGAAAAAGCCAGCGTGGAAACGAGAGGCCGCCATCATGTAAGACTCAGTTAGCCTGTTCCTGAAGCTTCCGTAGCTATAAGAGGGCACCATGTGTGTTCTGTATTAAACTGAACTTCTCAAGTCTTGTCTTTCTGTGGTTACTCCTTTAAAATGACTTTCTGCATTTTTTGTGTGATCTGAATGCATACTTAGGGGTGCATTTTGAAAGCAAAGAAAGGGAAATTGCTGCAGCCTTAGGGAGAATAATTTAAATAAGACTGAGAAGAATTTCCTGACAGGGAGGGTCCATAGATGGAGTCCTGGAAGCCATTCAGAGGGAAGATTCCGGACTCTTTCTCTTGGGTTTCTTAAAAATAGAATAGATTTTCACTCAATTGGAATGGCTGAGGGTAGCTCTTCCTTATTAGGTTCTCTTGAGGCCTATGATACTGTAGGATATCCTACCTTACAGGAAGACGGGCCAGCACGAGAAAAATAGACATGTGCCTCCTGCTCCTGGGGCCACCTCGTGTCAGGGCTTTTTCTCAGCAATTTAGATGAGTAGATATTATGTTCCATTGGCAGAATTTCTTCCCTTTGGTGATAGAGCGTAACAAATCTTGAGTCCTCTCCATCCCCCCAAGTCTGCCACAATGAACCTCACTTTTTGTTTTGTTTAGGACCCCACCCCATGATGTCAGGCAGTATTCCAGGATTACCAGGTCTCTGCCCTCTGACCCAGTCTCTCAGTGGGTTGGCAGCACATTTATAACCATCTACTTCTGTTAAAATAGAGGAACAGAGTGTCCTATGATTCTGAGAAGTGGAGCAAACTTCCACTAGTTGGTATTTCTCAAGAGAATTAACGACCGTAGACAGATTATGTACATGACACAGTGTTCCTAATCCTGAGAAAACCTGCAGGACAGAAACGTCAGGAAAGATTTAGAGCTGCACTGTGTAGTCTGGTTGGAGCATTGAAATGTGGCTCCAGACTGAGATGTACTATAAGTGTAAGATGCACACCAGAATTGGAAGGCTTTGTATGAAAAAAACAGTAAAATGTCTTATTACTGATTTTTATATTGATGATTCCTTGCTGAGATTGAAATGTTTTGGGTGTATTAGGTTAAAGAAAGCGTATAATTAAAATTAATCTCAGTTGATTCTTTTTCCTTGCTTAATATGGCTACTAAAAAATTTAAAATTTCAGAGGACTAGCCCGGTGGTGTAGTGCGGCCCGTTGTTTGCAGGTTCAGATCCTGGGTGTGGACCTAGCACTACTCATTAAGCCACACTCTGGTGGCATCCCACATACACCATAAGAATATGATTTTTATACAGTAAAAGCCTGAGACATGATGTAGTTCACCCGTAAGGTGGCAGCTCCGTTGGCCCCCAACACCAGCATCATAAATGCCCTGGACTTAGACTTTGAACCTCATCTCAGGTCAAGAACTGAAGATGGGCTTACCCAGGTCGTTTCGCTTCTTTTAGTTTCTCATCTATGGAGTGAAGATTTAAACATGTGACACGGGATGATGAAGGATTTCCACATCATGGGTGAGCCTCAGGTATCGGGTGTGGAAGAAACTTTACAGCTTTATTTAAACTTAACAGATTAAATAACTGTTGCTTCTAGGCACTTTTCTCTGTCTGACAACAATGCTAGTGATAACTCCATCTTAAAGGTGAAGTAAGTTAATATGGGCTCTGACTAAAGTGACATTGAAGGCAAAGTAAATATCCTGGCCTATAATGGACTTAAAAAAAAGAACTGTATATGGGGGCCAGCCTGATGAGTGGTTGAGTTTGTGTGCTCTGCTTCGGCAGCCCAGGGTTTGCAGGTTTGGGTCCCAGGCGCAGACCTACGCACTGCTCATCAGGCCATGCTGTGGCAGCGTCCCACATACAAAATAGAGGAAGATTGGCACAGCTGTTAGCTCAGGGACAATCTTCCTCAAGCAAAAAGAGGAAGATTGGCAACAGATGTTAGCTTAGGGCCACTCTTCCTCACCAAAAAAGAAAAACAAAACAAAGCTGTATATGACTTAAAAAAAATCTGGAACCCTTAATGGTGCTACCTAGAATAAATGAATTGACCTGTGTTCTCTACATGTGTGCACACACCCACGTACACGCTCGCCCTCCCACCCCATCCTCTCAGCTACTTCCGTGGTTTATAATATTCTTCTCTAAAAATACAAGGGATTGTTCTCTCTAACAAGTAAACTAGGAACTCCCCAAAACACACATTGCCAAGAAAAAAGAATACAGAGTTGATTCCATATCTTCTCAACTGAGAAGGGTGGTCTGAGTTGCTGGCTGGCCCCTCCAGTGAAGCATGAGCCAGGTCTGCCATCTGCTCCTGTCTGGTCTGAATCACCAGGAGGTACAGTCTCAGCTGGGGGCGGGAAGCCAGGTGCAGATGCTGGAAACAGACCGAGGGCCTCTGTGTTATGAACCTTCTGTCCAGGACCTCCCAGGCCACCAGGCCACCTCATAAAACAAGAGCCAAACGGGTGTCAGGCAGCACTGCTGTGGGCTGACTTCAAACTTTGCCACGATTGCCATCATCATTTATTAGGCTCCTCTCTGCAAACGGGGCACTCCACCAAATGAGCCAAACAGATGTCTTTCCAGCCCCTGGGAGTGGCTGATAATATTTAACATTTTAAAGGCACATGGTGAAGCCAATAGATATTAAGGTATAGATTAGAGAAAGATGACATCATGGTAATTCTACATGTAATCAAAATGCATTTAGTGGCTTAGAGGAATAAGAAAGAGTCCGTAAAGTGTACTCTGGAATGACACAAGCAGCTAATGAGTTTCCCCTTGGCAAGGAGAGAGGGACCTGTACAGCTCCCCTTCTCCAGCCAGGGCCTTTACGGAAGAGTTGGTGAGCTCTGCTCTGGTTGAGAACAAAAGAGAATCCCAGTCTCCCCATGGGGCTGTGACTGAGGGAGGAGTGTCAGGATACATGAGATTGATGCAATCATCTGGGGACCTCCCCCGTCCCCAACACACAGACGCGCACACACACGCAGCTCCAGGACCAGACTGCTCAGCCAGGCACAGGGTGAGGAGAGAAGATCATATCCAGGGGCTGTTGGGGTCCAGGCTCTGGTTGCCTAGCAACAACCCCTTCTTCGTGCCCCTCCCCCATCTTGCCATCCTCTGCACACGCCCAGTTCTGTGCCCGCTTCTCCCTTGATGCTAATTTTAACCTATTGAAAGGACAGTTTCACGTGGTTCAAACTGAATGTCAAGAGAGAGAAAAGAAAAGCGGGGAGAAGACACAGGACATCTCCTTCCCTTCCAGGAATGACCCTCCAGAAAATTGATTTTATGGTTTTGTTTTCGCTTTTGTGTCACTGCTGAGTTGTCTTTTTCTTTGATGCCTTTGCAAAATCATTTCCACGTATTCTCCAAAGTAGCCCAATGGGAAGTGTTGGCAGATAAGGGACCTCAGAAGATGACTGTAAACTATGGGCTCCAAGTTTTTGTCTCCCTGCTAAAGAGGAATGAGAAAGACTGGTGTAGGGGTCGGGGTGGGGGGTTAAAATGAATTTAGCACACAGTGCAATTCAGCAAAATGTAATTGAGCTTATAGGGGCAAGACACACATAAAAACATGCACATGTGCGCACACCCCTAAGAAGAATATGGAAATGAGAGAAGACTGGCCATCTGGCAAGGATGGCGTCACAGAATCTGGGAGTTAACAAATCTGGGTGTTTTTGCTTTTTATCCATAACTCACAGATTGATTTTTGGCACATTGCTCAATTCAGATACTTGCTCATTTGGTAAATCTCCTTTGTTCGTTGACCACTGTCTGTGCAGGTCTAAGTGTGCCCCCCTTTGGGGCAAGAGGTTCTATCTAGAGGTGAGAAATGATTTTTCAGCCTCTATAACTTTTTCCAAATCCAGGGGTAGGTATTCTTGTTCCTCAAATGGGCTGTGTGTTCCCACTGCTTGGTTTCGTGTCACTGGGATGGTCCCCTTTCTGGGTGCATCCTGTCCTTTGTCAGGATGGGGTGCAGGACGGTTGGAGGGGAGATCTTTTCATTCTGGCAGCCTCTGTGACGGTTGTCCTACCCAGCCCAAAGAAGGAAGGGAGGAAAGAAGGCAGGCAGGCAGGCCGGCCGGCCCTCTCCTGAGAAACGCGGAGTTGTCCAGTAGCAGAGGTGGTGGAGGAAGGAATCGAAAGGTCTGAGGACATCTCAGCTGCTCTGTATTTTCCCCTGACTTTGTCACCCTGTGGCCTTCCTCATAGCCCTTGAATCTCTCTGCTTTCCTGTTTCCTCCCTCACCTGGCACAGAACTAACAATTTCGCTGCCAAAGCAAAATGGGAGATTCCCAAATCGTGCCAAAGCGCCTTTCCCACACCTCAGCCACCTGCCAGGTATGTGTAAGTGACCCCCTTGGTGGCAGCTCAATTCCACATACCCACCCCAAACCCATTCCCCACTCCTCCTCAAATACAGCTTATCTTTTTCTTGCACCTCCTTCAAGGAGAGCCCCCCATTGTCCAAGGCAACCAAGAACCCAGACTCCTCTTTTGACTTCTTCCTCAGGTCCATTCCCATCCTGAAGTCTTGCCAGGTTTCCCCCTCTTAAGGAAATAACCTTCCGTCTCCGCTCGCACCATCACCCTTGTGTAGACATTGACCACGATGGACTCAACATCATCAACATGCTCATTGTCACTGCCCTGTTGGCTTGGAGTACTGCAGCAGCTTCCTCGCCGACCTCTGTAATTCCATATTTATGGCCATCCCAATTTGTCCTGCACATCATAAGCAGATTATTCCTCAAGTACGACTTTGTGACATATCTCTGCTCAAAAGCCTTCAATAGTTCGTCCTATTTAAATTTTTCTGTTGGACTCTTACGTCCGTTTATAACCTGACCCTGGCCTCCTTGCAAGAGCAGTATGTTAAAGAGGTATTAAAGAGTATACTTTTGCCCTGAACTGCCTACTCTCTGAGTGTGCCCTATGGTGTCACAGTTGCCACCCTTGGCCCGACTGAGCTGGGGTTCTGAACTTTACCATTGCAGGGAATTTTATCCATAGTAATAGAAGCCGCCATGTGACCCCGCTGTAGTCTTTTTAGACCAATGGTTCTCAAACTTCTTTTAGTTGCAAAATCCTTTGTGCAAAATCATATAAATGGAGGAAGTCTGAACCCCTCTCACTTTTCCTCCACCTCTAACAGGAGATTCCCCCGAGGGGTCTCAGCAGACCACTCAGGGTTTGGAAATCACTATTCTAGATAGAAACCAGATGATGGAAAATATATGTATCCTTTGCTTTATGCGAATGAGCACATTCCTGAACTGTTAAATGCAAATTGCGTTTTAATTACGTACGCCATCTTTTAAATGCTTTGGAAATTTTATACCTTAGTGATTAATCACCGCATTAGCTAATTGAGCCCTTTTTTCTATACCAGACTCTGTTCTGAGTGCTTCTTATGTGCTAAATCATCAGCTGATAATCAGCTCCACAACTTGATGAGCTTGGTAACCATTCCCACTTCTTCAATGAGGAAATTTAGGCACAGAGAAGTTAAATAACTCATTTGGAGTGGCTCAGCTGGTAAATAGTAGAGACCTGATTCAAAATCAGGCTGTCTGGCTCCAGAGGAAAAGCAGTGGCTCTAACCAGCACACTGAGAGCACAGACTCTGCGGCCAGACGGCCTGGCTTCACCACCTGGCCAGAATTCGAATCAGCCACGGTCAAGAAGCTACCGGCTCCGACATTTAGTAGCTCCGTCCCCTCGGCCAACTGCACAGCATTTTAAGCTTCAGTTTCTTTACCCGTGACCTGGGAATGATAGCTGCCTCCATGTTCCTCCTCTGATTTTGTCTGTGAATTGATTCTAAAACCTGCCCGTCAAGTTGTGATTAGGACTCCGTGAATTAGAACACGTAAACTGCTCAGACTTCCCGGTACCTCATCTCTTGGCCTGGAATCAGATGCCCAGGCTGGACTGCTTGGTAGCTGTGATACCCTGGGAAGGAAGCCATTTGCCTTTACTACGTCGTCTGTAAAATGGGAGGGTTAACTACCTCGGCCTTTTGGGGATGTGCTACCTAATTTATGGTGTTGTTATTCCTCATAATTTGGTCTTCGTTATGACTCTGTGCAAGGCTCAGCGGAGCATTTGTAGAGTTCAGTGTAAATTCACTTGACAAGAGGTGGGCTGACTGTCTATCAAAAATGTTGTAACTGCCTTAACCTCCCAGGCTGCCCAACACATCATCCCCTGATCTTTTCATGCACACTGGTTGTCACCACTAGTCCTTCCAATGTCATGTGCGACTCATAGGACAAGGTCATATGAGGACAGACAGGATATAAATGGACGTGTGTTCGCGCAGAGTCCTGATAACCGTCCAGATAAGTGAATCTGGTTTTGACCTCCGATGATGTCAAAGCATGCTAATCACTCGTCATCCTTGAGAATAAAATAGAAAAAAATGATCTTGATGGTCGCAGCCAAGTATTTTATAAATGACTCTATCCGTAATGCTTTGCGTTAGATGGTCCTGAAGCGCAATTGTATGCAAATAGATCATACCGGCTGTGACGTGTGGGAGGGTAAAAACTAGAGGCAAATAGTATTGCTTATAAATGAGTTAGTGATGGGTTTCCCAGCCCGTTACTCACAAAATCGTGTTCTCACAAGTTCACGCGTTCACCGTTGTTTCCCACTGAGGCCTGTACTCTTTACAGAGGCTGCGGTGCATGAGCCAGATTTTGTAGCGCATGGCGGGATGGACATTTTTGGGCTTTCACATGTGTCGTGCACGACTCTGCAAGGCTCAGAAGAACTCAAGCCCAACCAGCCTGCTGGGATCCCAGCAATCTTTGATGGTTCCCGGGAGAACCTCATGGCTCCGGAAATGCCTCACTGCCAGTTCACAACGGGCCGCAACTTTTTTCGTTTAGGGGAGAAGATTTTAAAAATCTCACGTGGAGTCCTTTGAGGGCAGCAACAGATCAGGCCAGTGATTCTTGCATGTTAAATTGTTGAGAGATCTTAATTGCATTACTAGATTGAAGTGAGCCATAGGTCAGTCTGATAAAAATCCTTTCGTAGCCTTCCTTACTCTTGTGATCGTGTCAGTGATTTATGAAGTAACAGAGGGACGATCAGTAGACTCGTAGAAGGGTGTGTTCAAACTGTAATAATCCTCCAGATTTCCTCAGTTCTCCACTTCATTTTACTACATATCCGTAACAGAGTCAGAGAGGTGTGGGGAAATCGCTGACTTCTCACTGCATTTCAGAGATTAGTAAAATGGTATGTAAACTAATGCATACATGACATCGAAATGCCTTCAGCATTCATTTGGCCCTGTCACACACACACCCATACACACACATACACATACACAACGATGCATAAATCTTAGGCAGTTAGCACTTCCACGTAACCCTTAGTTCAACGGCAGTGTTCTTGCCAAATTGTATTCATGAGCATGAAAAAAATAATCTTTCTGTCCAGCTTCACCCTGAGCACCGTGAAATTAAATGCAGTTAATTGTAGGGAAGTTTTGTGGCTCCTTGACTTGTGTCCTTCCCATCTGTCTGGCCACACTGGTCATGGTTTTGGCTGCAGCAACCCACGTACCGCATCTTCACACCTCAACGACTGAAAGCAGCAAAGGGAGTTTCTCCTCCCGTTTCTCTTTTTATCATGGAGGAAGGACCTTCCCCGATGGCTTTCCCATCCCTCACTTCCCGACTCCACCACAGACCGTGGTTGGTTCACATTCCCATATCTGAACCAGTCAATGGAATTAATGTGACGGGCTTAAGCCGGTGGTTCTCGAAGTGTTGTCCTGGATCAGCAGCATCAGCATCACTTGGGAAGATGTTAGAAATGCAAGTTCTTGGGCTCCACCCAGCTGTACTCTCGGGGTGGGGTCCATTGACAGTGCTAGGATCTGCTCCAGTGCGGTGGTCTGCATGCTTTCCCAGCACACTGTATATTGAGGCAGTAAGAACTGAACGTGGAGGAGAGTACAGATCTGGGCATCTTTCTGGAGCTTCTTTCGGTGGCCCACAGCTAGGCCCAGTATGATGCCGTGGTTTCCAGGCTTTTGGATTTAAGGGACCAGAAAATTTAGTGATAAAAGGACAGTGTAGCTGGAATTTTTTTTTTTTCCAAGTAAGGGTATTAAAAAATATTACTGGCTACTTTTAAATGAAAAAGAAAAACACACCAAAAAGGATATGAAAGCAGAGTAAAGAAGAGTCTTTTAAATAGGATGCATTTAACTTTATGAAGTTTATATACATTAATCTTACTTTTTACTTTCACCGCGGACCCACAGAAAAATGTACCAGGGCTTAGGAGCTGTTCATGCAATAAAGCTCACACTTTGGGTAAAGTCAGATCCGGGTTTCAATCCTGGTTCTCTTTTCCTCGGTGGATGGTGTGGATGGTCTCTTTTCCTTGGGAGATATTTACCTTGACGAACTTCAGCTTTATCGTTGCTGAAATGCGAATTGTAATAACGACCTTGTAGGACTGTGAGGAGAATTAGAGATAATGAAGCCATGTCCCTAGTCCTGGGTGTCTAATACGTGGTGGCTGCTGTCATCAAAAACTCGACGCTAGGCTACTGAACGAATAAACAAATGAGTGAATGGCTGTCGAAGTACAAACTGCTCGTTTCTTCAATTTATGACCTCTGTCCTCATTTATTTGTGACCAAAGGGACAACTAAATTATTTCTCAATGAATCCAAGCATATGGACTTGATGATACTCACAAAAGAGAAAGAGGAATGTAGGAATGGAGCCCAGGCTCCCCAATTTATTCCTGGGATAATTGTTTGAATCCCCAATATTCAGCCAGCCCTGGGGTTGGTTGCTCATTGGCCTCTGAACCCCTCTGCCTTCAAGCACTCAGCTGCATAATAAGACCTATCTGGGACTGGCGAAGCCCCTGGTTGTGAAAGTCACAGGGCAATGCAGTGTCACAGGCCAAGGGATGGATAAGAGGAAACGTGGCTGCAACACTGTGGTGTGGTTCTGGCACCAACCACCTGGAGTTGGTGCAGACTCCATGCATCTCCAGCAAGACTACCCTCTCTTCAGATGCCAGCCTAAGTTTAGGGGTCCCCAGGCTCTCTGCACTTCCGAGCAGCTGGCTGCAAAGTTGGAAGTTCCTATAACCCTCTCACATTTGCTAAGTCACTAGAATGACTCCTAGAACTCAGAAAAGCACGATACAGTTTCATATAAAGGATGCAAATCAGGACCCACCAATGAAGAGACACATAGGGCAAGGTTTGAGAGGGTCCCAAGTGCAGAGCTTTGTGCCCTCTCCCCGTAGAATCAGGACACATCACTCTCACTGTGCATCAATGTGTTCCCCAACCAGGAAGCCCCACTGAGCCTCAGTGTCCAGAGTTTTTATTAGCATTTCATTACATAGGCATGATTTTTTTTTTAAATGAGATATAATTGACTTAAAACATTGAGTAAGTTTAACCTGGACAACGTGTTGTGATACACTTATATGTTGCAATATGATTGCCACCATGGCATTAGCTAACACCTCCATGACGTCACATAGTTATCATTTCTTTTTTTGGGGGTGAGAACATTTAAGAGCTCCCTAAGCAATTTTGAAGTTTATAATACAGTGTTGTTGACTGTAATCACAGTACTGTACGTTAGGTCCCCAGAACTTACTGATCTTTTTGTTGCAAGCTAGTCCCCTTTAACAGCATATCTCCAGTTCCCCGCACCCTCCAGCCTCTGGTACCCATCATTCTGCTTTCTATTTCTGTGAGTTTGGCTTTTTTCGATTCCATATATAAGTGATATCATACAATATTTTCTTTGTCTGGCTTATCTCACTTAGCATAAAGCCCTCAGGGGCCATCCATGTTGTTGCAAATGGGAGGATTTCCTTCTTTCTCATGGCTGAATAATATCCCATTGTATATATATACCACATCTTCTTTATCCCTTCATCTGTTGATGGACACTTAGGTTGTTTCCATGTCTGGCTATTGTGACTAATGCTGCCATTAACATGGGAGTGCAGATATCTCTTCAATATCCTGTTTTCATTTCCTTTGCATATATACTCAGAACTGGGTTTGCTGGATCATATGGTAGTTCTATTTTTAATTTTTTGAGGAACAGCCATGCTGTTTTCCATAGTGGCTGAACCAACTTACATTTCCACCAAGAGTTACATGGGTATAATTGATCAAGTCATTGGCCACATGACTGAACCCAGTCTCAGCCCCTCTCCCCTCCCTGGAGGTTGGAGGTCAGGCTGGTGACGTGCAGCTCAGAGCCTCAACCCTCTTAATCAGGTGGTTGGTCTTTCTGGAGACCAGCCCCTATCCATCCGCCTCATCAGCATAAACTCAGATGTGATCCAAGGGGCTCAGACATATTAAAGATACTCCTGTTACTGGGGAAATTCCAAGGACTTACAGTCTGCCTCCCAGGAATCAGGGACAAAAACTAGTCAAATCCTTTATTATACAGCAATAGGTAATGACACAGGCACCCAAAATCTGAAGACTTGGCCTGAGATTGTTGAAACAAGACCAAAGTTAATGTATGAAGTTGCTACTGCCCCCGAGCATGAACTTTGACATCAGAACACTTTTTAATTTTGTGACTCTTATTAGCGTGCTAGCGCTGCCGTAATGAAATGCCATCGACTGAGTGGCTTAAACAGCAGAAGTTTATTTTCTCTCAGTTCTGGAGGCGGGAAGTCCAAAATCAAGGTGTCAGCAGCTTTGGTTTCTCCTGAGTTCTCGCTTCTTGGCTTACAGATGGCCGCCATCTTGACGTGTCCTCACATGGTCTTTTCCTCTGTGTACATCCCTGGTATTTCTCTCTCTTCTTATAAGGACGCCAGTGTTGTTGGTTTAGGGCCCCACCCTTACAAACCCATTTGACCTAATTTTCCTCTTTAAAGACTTTAGTCTCCAAATCCAGTTACATTGGTCACATTGAGGGTTAGGACTTTCAACGTGTGAATTTTGCAGAGACACAATTCAGTCCATTACGTTGACCTTGAGCAGATGACCTCTTGAAGCCTTAGAATTTATACCTTTTTTTTTTAAGTAAGTAAAAGGGAAAAAAAGGTAGATAATGACCCATTTTTTGAAGGGCAGTCGTGAGGCGTAAAAGCAGCAGTGTGTGTAAAGCTGCCCATAATTGACATCCTGAGGGAACACCATGGCCTCACAGCATCATTTTTATAGGGACACCCTGGTGTGCTGCCTGGGATGAGCCTCCAGCTTCTGTGCCTGGGAAGTGAGTGTTTTATGGGGCTGGTTCTCTTTGTTCTGAGTCTAAAGACAGCTGTTCCCCTCAGACTTGGTGTTTCACAGAGGGAGTCCAGAGCTGGGTCAGCACATGCCGACTCAGACCTGAATCATTGCTCTGGCACTAGGTGTCTGCCACTCCCTAACTCAACCACTCTAAAACGGGGATGAGGACTGGGAAGACTCCCTTCTCCTCCTGAGCCAGGAGACTGGATGCAATGAGCTGTGTTTGGGGCCTGGGCTTGATGAGCATTGAGCTGGCTGTCTTTGACGTGACCAGGTGCAATCCAGAAAAGCACGTGCGTCTTAATCTTAAACTCTCGGTGTTCAATAAGCTTAAAGGAGAAAGAAGAGAGAAGAATGGTAATTGTGCCCAAAGCCAAATTAACTGGGACCTCACCGAAAACCTTAGAACTTTAAAACTACACCTACAGGCTTCCTCAGTTATTTTAGTGGACTTTTTGTGGCAGGAATCCTGTTGACTGTCATTACCACTGAGGAGGGTCATTTAAAAAGTATTTCCTCATAAATAGAATTTCGTTAGTCTCCTGTTCAGATGGATGATAAAATACATAGTGACTGGCTCAAAATGTCTTTAGAAATGGAGATCCTTCCAGCCAAGCCCTAAAGTTATGTTAATCATTGTATTTATCTTACTCATCATCATCTGGCTCGTATTCAATGTCATGGTCATGGTCAGTATTTTAGACTCTATAATAAAGGAAAACAGATAGTATTCCCACCCCCCAGGAGCTTACAATCTAAGGAATGTAATGTCAGCACAGTCAGATACGTAGAAAACAATTCAGAGGAAACAAGACAACAGACCAAGAAGTGTAGCGTGAGAGGTTAGTTTACGAAAGTAGACCAGAAATGGAACAGTGGAATTCAGAGGTTCTTTTCCGTGATGTTTTGAAGGGAGGAATGACTAGAGAAGTAAAGTTATGTCATGTCTTTCATGGAAAGGATGATTTCCGGTGGAGTTAAGCCTGTGTTCCTCCTCCATGCTCTTGAAAGGTGTTCACTGGGTAGGGTACCAGAGATAAACTCCTGAGTGTTCCGGTGTTGTCAGAACGTGAAGCAGAAGGAAGAGAGTGAGGAGGTGAACAGAAGATGCCCAGCTGTTCTCTGTAACTGGAGTCTTGTGGGTTGACGGGACACCTTGCAGAAGCGGAGTGTGGAATTGGGATTTGATGGGAAGAAAACAGGAAGTTACGATAACACCACACGCCACACCAATAATACGCATTTCTTATTGGTGAATGCAGGGTTATACTCTCAAAGCCAGAGCATCGGGTGAACATATATGTGATGCTAACATAGAGATGAGATTGACTCTGAGCAATAATATTACCCAAGAGCATAAAAAATGAGAGGCTGCCCATTCTGACCAATTGTTGGAAAAAACAGTGGCTGAAAACATGACCCTCTGAGCCTTTGTAACTGCCGTACATTCCTCACTGCTGACTTTCTGATCTATGGAAAGCTCTGAACAGTTTCATTAAACAGGGTCAGGAATCTTGGCTGGAATTCTTGGCATCTTGGCACTTGTCATGGGAGAAGTGGTGACTCAGAGCCCAGTTGGGACTCTAGAACCCGAGTGTCAGGGCCCTTGAATCCTGCTGGGCTCAGCCCAGCGTGCTTTGGGAGAAGTTTCTTTCTAGCTCGGTGCCCATATTAAGGGAGAGAGAAAGAAGGCAGTTTGGTTGGTTTAAACTTGTATTTCTAATTTTAGATGGTTCTTTCAAAAGGTCACCCCCTTGAGGAAACCGTTCCCTGAACCGGCATTCCCAAAAATGTGCTCCATGAAACATGAGGCCCAGAAGGTTCTCCATGAGAGGAGGATTCTGTGTCAAGTCAGTCTGAGAAATGGCTCACAGTACGTTCCCATCTGAGATGTGGGCACATTTGCCTGCTAAGCCATTGAGGAGGTTGATGAAGGCCCCCGGTTAGCCGGTCTGCCCAGGCCTCCCTACCCATGGAAATCCCTCCCTCTTAGACCATAGGCTCCTTTTGGGTGATCCAGCTCATGAAGCTTCAGTGGGTACTGGGCTCTGTGTCATCACACTCTGGGAAGTGTTACGTCTGACTCCACGTCAAGACACGTGTCCTATCTCAGCTCCATCAGGCCTAATGGGATGGCTCTGAGGAAGCCACTTGGCCTTTCTGTGCCTCAGTTTTCCCCACAAAAATTATTGATTTCTATACCACCTCCTTTTCCTTCCCAGGACAACCAGCAAGACCAAGGAAATGACAAAAAATGTTTTGAGCTCTTTGGGAAGATTTTGGTGCCACCAAAACGTTAGATGAATGCCGTAAGAGTGCCTTCTAAGAAAGACTGATGCCGGTTCCTTGAAGAAAAATTCTATATCGTCATGTGCTGCTTAATGACACTTCAGTCAATGATGGACTGCATATATGACAGTGTTCCCATAAGATTAGTGCCATGCCTAGGTGTGTGGTTGGCTATACCATCTAGGTTTGTGGAAGTACACTTTGCGATGTTATGCACAATGACGAAATCGCCTAAGGACGTATTTCTCAGAACGCTTCCCTGTCGTTAAGTGACGTGTGACTGGACTGAATTCTATCCTGAGCTGCCTAGTGCCAGGCCCATCATAGGCACTCTCTAGATATTTGTTGAATCAATGAATGAAAACAATAGCAATATATAAAGAGTATATATAACTATATATAAAAAGTATATAACAATATATACAAATTATGAATATTTACTGAATACGCTTATATGTTTTTACTGATTCTTATGACAACTCTGGGAGAAACTGTTCTTATCTCCATTCTTCTGTTGGGGAAACTGAGTCACAAAGAGTTAAATAAATTGCTGAAGGTCGCACGGGTCCAGGAGTGAAGGAACTGGGGTCAAAGCCGAGTTTGTCTGACATGAGAGCCCTGCTCTTTACTATCACGTTTCCTGCTGTACTGAATGAGTGCATTTTGCAGTCAAATGCTCTACCGCTGAGCTTTATCCCCCGAATGAGGACATTTTGAAAAGGAAAAGAAAGTATACTTCTTTCTAGTCCATTCTAACAACCTCCATCTTGGGCCCTCCTTTGAGAGCCTGACTCTTCGGTCTTAGACAGATGATGCTGTGGTGATGGGAGCTCTGTGCACAGGGCCATCACGGGGAATTATCTGATTGTCTGGGAGTCCTTTTGCCAAAGTGAGACTAAGGAAAAAACTGAACAGAGAAGAATTTCAAGAGTGAGGTCTATGTAGTCAAGAGGAGAAACATTAACCCTGCCGGCTTTGGAAGCCATTTGGCTCTCTCTCAAACTCATTCGAACCACCCCCTCTTAATAGCCTTCATGGAAGTATGTCATACATTAACCTGGGCCTGTCTCTGTTCCCTGCTCACCTCCTGTGGATCCCGTTCCTTTTGCTACTGATGTTCTTTATAACCTTTCAGACTGTTCTCTAGACCAGAAATTTCAGGCCCATCCATTTAGTCTTCCGTACGCCCTCGGGGAAGAAGTCAGTCTCTTCACAAGTTTTCTTTCTCATATCCAGGCTTTTAAATTCTGTTACCCTTTGACTATTCAAAAATTAATACTTGGAGGAGCTCAAAGGGGTTTGTGGGTAAGGGGTTTGACTCCTCACCATTACGCTTCCTCCTGGAGAAGAGGCCGGGGGACTGAGCTCATGTCTGCAGGCACAGTTATATTTTAGGGAAGACTAAACTCATTTGTGTCCAGAGACTGGTTTCTTAAGAGAACTGGCTCTCCTACGTCCATACTTGGTATTTTTCAAACCAGCTTACGCATGCTCAGAGAAGAGAAGTTCCTCCTGGTGTGTGTCCACTTTGGGCTTGACTTGTAAGCTCCCAGAGTCTGCTTCTGTGTGTGACCAGAGCATCCGTCTGAAAACTCCCTAGAAACCAGGGGCCTCGGGAGTGGGGCTGGGGAGCGACTTACTTGTATGTACTTTCCACGGTGGATGCTTTTTACTATTTGAATCATTGCCATCTTTCTGTTAAAAAAAAGTTTCTAAGTATCTTTAACAGCTTTATTGAGGCATAATTGATGTACACCAAACTGTACATATTTGAAGTGTACAATTTGATCACTCTGATGTGTGTATACATCTGTGCAGCCATCAAAAAGTCTAGCTAGTTCTGCAGTCACAGCCAACAAGCGTGGGTCCCCTGAGTCCCCTGGAGACCCCCAGGCACTCAGTATCCCTTCTTGGTGAAGCTGTTGGTCCCAAGTGGATGGCTGGGCCAGCACTTTGTCACGAGGTGCTTTTAGGGTCTCTGGAAACCACATTAGGAATTTTTAGGGGTTCTGTGAAGGAAAAGAAGTGATTTTTTACTTCTCCATGGCTTTACCCCAAGATTCTCAGCTGGGGTATTCTGGGTTATGAGTGTAACACGGGGCACTGTCCTGGCCTAGGAAAGCTTTCAGGGTCTGTGAGGGTAGACATGAACCATTGTTCACTCGTAGGTTGGATTCTAGGGCACACTCAGCAAGCGCGGAAGGTTTCACTTCTTCATTGCCACTAAGACAGGAAGACGGGGCAGGAAGAGTCTTAGGAACGGGGCATTTCAACAGGAACCGAACCTAAGATAATTGCTGAAGGAGGACACAGGCGGCGAGGGGTGGGGTGGGTATTGGGGTGGACGCCAGGGCAAATGTCAACGCAGGAATTTGACCCGCCGCGTTTACCACGTTGTCCCACGGACCTTCCACCTTTCCTCTCTTTCTCCTGCTGTTTGGAAACTGGTTCACCCTTGGGCCGTCAGCCCCTGAGAAAGCTCCCCGTTGTCATGCCAGGTGTATAGACCAAAAAAACAAAATAAGTAAAGATTACCAGGGTTCTGTTACTTTTAAAATGGTGAGTTATAAAAGTTTTGTTTCAAACATACCCGTCTTATTTATGCCTCTGACTCTCCTACAGAGGCAGTCGTTTGAAATCCAAGTACAAAAGGTCATGCCCCAGGCTGAAGAGCGTGGACACCTTTCTTCATGGTTTGAGTGCAGTACGTGAGCGGTCCCTGGCTTTGTAAACAAACCTAATCCAAATTCTGTCTCTCTCCTGTTTCCATTACCACCGTGCCATGATGCCATGTGTCTTTCTGTTGCATGTCATGGAGCATCACTCCATGAAGAGTCTAAGATTGGCTGTTCCTATGGCCTTCTGTTCAACATCGGGGCTGTGATTTATTCCGAAAGAAACAGGTAAAGATAATTGGGAGTCAGACCTTTTGCACAGTCCTGGGTCCATTAAAATTGAAAAATAGTGTCTGGTATGCAGGACGATCGGGACTTGCTGCTTGGAGTGACACGTGTGTGACACGAACGCCCCAATTCAGGCCAGCAGGACATGAACTGGGTCTCAGATCACTGAGGTTCTCCTTTCAGGACTGTGCTTTCAAAAGAGAATCAAAACAGTTTCATAGTTTTCAGATTCAGTTTAAACAGCATAAAATGTGTGAAGCCTTTGTTCCTAAAGAGCTGGTGGCTACAAACGAGGAGGATACTCCTCAGCTCAGATTCTTGGGGAATGAGTGTGTTTTCAGCACAGCTGGACTTTCATATTTATTGAGTATCTTTATTTCTTATATTTTTGATATCTCGCATGCATGAAACATTGGAACGAAGGATCAGCCAATAGAAATGGAATAAATAGTGGAATTCTGAATTAATGGTATTGAAAAAGACCTGTAAGTTTGTGTGCTTCATCTCCTTCCCTCCTTTTAGGCCCCGCCAACTCAATTTTGAAAATAGCCATGATTTAACTTTCCTTCAAAATATACTTGATCCCTTGTTTAATGGGTGCAGAGTTTCAGTTTTGCAAAATGCAAAGAGCTCTGGTGATTGGTTGCCCAACAGTGTGCATGTACTCAACACTATGGAGTAGACACTTAGAAATGGTTAAGATGGGAAATTTTGTGTTATATGTGTTTTACCACAATTTTTTTTTTTAAAGATTTTATTTTTTCCTTTTTCTCCCCAAAGCCCCCCCCAGTACATAGTTGTATATTCTTCGTTGTGGGTCCTTCTAGTTGTGGTATGTGGGACGCCGCCTCAGCGTGGTTTGATGAGCAGTGTCATGTCCGCGCCCAGGATTCGAACCAACGAAACACTGGGCCGCCTGCAGCGAAGCGCGTGAACTTAACCACTCAGCCACGGGGCCAGCCCCGTTTTACCACAATTTTTAAAAACGTCCTTGGTACCTCGCAGTTTTCTTGGAAAGCGTTTTGGTAGTGACACCCTTCATGGTGAGGGAATTCTTAATGTCTACGTGAATTCTCTTCTTGTGGAATTTCACAGCATAGCCTCTTTAGGGGAAAGAAAGAAAGAAGCACTTAATACGGCCTGTAACATGCACTTTCATAAGCACAAATACAGCAGTTCTCCCTTAGCCACAGTTTCGCTTTCCGTGGTTTCAGTTACCCGCAGTCAACTGTGGCCCAGAAGGAGATAGTCCTCCTTCTGACATATCCTCAGAAGGTCAATAGTAGCCTGATGCTATGTCACAGTGCCTATGCCATTCATCTCACTTCGTCTCATCACATAGGCTTGGCATCATCTCACATCATCACAAGAGGGTGAGTGCAATACAGCAAAGTATTTTGAGAGAGAGAAACCACATTCACATCACTTTTATTGGAGTTTATTGTTATAGTTGTTCTATTTTATTATTATTGTTAATCTCTCACTGTGTCTCATTTATAAATTAAGCTTTATCATAAGTATATATATAGAGGAAAAAACATAGTATATACAGCGTTCAGTACTATCCACGGTTTCAGGCATCAACTGGGGGCCTTGGAATATATCCCCCGTGGATGAGCAGGACCACTGTAGGCTTAAAGAGTAACCCTGCTTAACATTCTCTGACCCACTTGATACCTGGGAAGAAGTGCTAGTTCTTCAGAGGCTCTGATCCCCCATGGTTAGCGTCCGGACCATCTTTCCTCTAGACCTGCCCCATGAAAGAGAGCAGAATTAGCCCACTGCCCCGAGGGGCTCCCTGGAGAAAGTTGGGGAATCCAGATGAGGACACTGCCACTCCTGCAGCTGAAGCAATTCCCAGGAAAAGAGAGTGGCAGGAGGA
Organism: Equus quagga; assembly: GCF_021613505.1. Taxonomy (NCBI): domain Eukaryota; kingdom Metazoa; phylum Chordata; class Mammalia; order Perissodactyla; family Equidae; genus Equus; species Equus quagga. The sequence continues at coordinate 19,653,199 of NC_060278.1, forward strand.
GCTTCCAGAAAGGGAGAGGTCCGTGAAGCCATGGTCAGAGGCTGCTCCCTCCTCTGCCTCCTCCGCCCAATTCATGCTCCCTCCAGAAAGCACAGAAGATTCCTGGTGAGTCCTGCTAAGGGTGGTGCCCTCTAGAATGTTCTACTCTTGACTTTGGCCGTGGGCTACCACCCATCCTACTGGTTGCCCAGACAGAATGCTAGGACGTTTAGGGTACCCTAAAGAGCATTAAATTACAAGTTCTCTTTGGAATGGAAGTAGAGATGTTTTAAACATTGCCCACTGACAGGAAGTGGTATTGCACTGTGTTTAAGACGACTCAGCAGCTGGTCTGCCCAGGTTTGAATTCAGACTCTACCCGTTGTTAGCTCTGTGATCTGGGGTCATCTGACCAGCCTTGGTGCCTCCATCTCTCCAGACATAAATGGGGAGTATTTGTATTTTTCTTGAGTTCTCATAATTATCATGGTCACATTTGATCGTGTCGGCCCCCTAAACCTATAGAATCAAATCCCAACTTTGTGACGGGGCTCAAGGGTCTGTTACCTTCCATTATAGGGCCATCCTCTGTGGGTCCCACACACCTTCAGATGTCTTATCATTCATCCCGCCAAGGGTTATTGTGTCATGCCAGGCCCTGCTTCTATTATAACCCTCACACATTGTATTACATTTGGTTGGTTGTTTTTTCGGTTTTTGTTTCTTTCTTCCCCCAAAGCAGCACCTGAAGTGGGAAGTTGTGGCCTTTGGTTAAATGCTCAGGATCTGGAGTCAAACCGCCTGGGTCTGAAGCTCAGCAGTACCACGTAATAGGTGTAGGACGAACAATAACAATAGTACCAGCCTCGCGGGGTTGTTGAGAAGATTAGCTGCAATAACATGTACATTACTGAACGCTTCTAACGACCTTATAGATGCCAGACACTGCTCTAAGGCTTTCCTTGTTATAAGGCTTTTAATCCCCACAACACGTGGAGGAGTAGATACTGTGGTTGCATTGAGAGGTTCATTTAACATGCTGAGACCACACAGCCAGGGCGTGGCTCCCAAATCGGGGCTCTTAACCGCGTGGCATGGGGCAAGTGCATTGTAACTCTCTGTGGTTGTGGCTGGTTCACTGTGGGCTCCTATCTCATACCCGGCTCCTAGCACACTGCCCAGCACGTAGTAGATGCTCCATAAGCACTGCACTGTATCCAGGGGCAACATACGTGTGAAGGCAGTCTGTAAACTGAAAGGTGTCAGAATTGTGGTAACGTCCTCCAATGCAGCGCTGCTTCCTTTAGAGCAGAATCTTAGTCCCAGCTGCACATTAAAATCAACTGATTCCTGCACCCCTCCAAGACCAATTAAGTCAGACTCTCCAGGGTGGGGCTCAGGCAGCTGTGGCTTCTTAAACTTCCCACATGACCCTCCTGTGCAGCCAAGGCTGGGAATCACTAATTTAGAACAACATCCCAGGTGACATTCTGCCCAGACTTCCTGCTTCCCGTTCTAGAACCTTTGATCCCGAACAAAGCACCAGGGTCTGTCTGGAGGAACAAATTTTGAGACTACGGTGGACAGTCCTTGACTTCATTATTGCTGTTGGTTCCCAGGAGGACAATTCAATCAAGTAGCTTAAAAAGACAGCGTAGGATGCATCTTCGAAGAGATGCTGCAAGAGAGCAGTGAGTGCATGCAAGGAACAGAGCTTCTGGGTTCACTCTCCAGGGCCCGAATAGGGAGGTTAGTTCTCCTGGTCTAATTCATCACCAAAGCCCACCTCACATGCATTAGAATGTAAATCAGGGCAGGGTTGTGGTTTTGCTTTTGCTCTGCTTTATTTTTCCCTCTACACTCTGACTAAGGAAGTGAAAGCCTTGAAGATGATGTGCCAAGAGGAGATTTTTCTCTGGCTCAACTAAAAACGTCTGGAGTTATTGGACTTGATGAATTCTGTTAGAGGTATGAGTCCACCCAGACAGGAGGACCATCCCAGAGGAACTCAGCCTCTCCTCCAGTGAATGCCAGGATGTTCCCCAGAGATGTCAGTGGGGGAACTCCTACCCAACAAAGTCCTCACGAGATGAGGATGTAGATAGAGGTTGGGGTGTGGAGAGGAAGTGCAGGGAGAAAGTGTGGAAGGAATTAACAAGCCTTAAGTCATCACTGTGTGTCAAGAACTGAATTACATTTTTCACATACTATCTTAGGTCATCTTCTTGGCGTTCGTAATGTCGGTGATATTATACCCATTTTATAGAAAAGAGGCTGAAGCTCTGAGAAATCAGCTGTGTGGCCATGATCCCTTGAGCCATGATCCAATCCAGGTCTCTGACTCCGAAGCCTTCCTGTTTATTAACAATGATTCTGGGTTCTTAGGGCTGCGATTCGATGCCCAGGTCTCCAGATGGCAGCCTGTGAGGTCAATGTCATCCAGGAGAGCTCTCCTAGGGGATCAGAGAAGTTGTATTTGGACTAAGAAACCAGTGGAGACTGTGGAAGTGAGGATCCCACTTTCTCTCTCTGTCTCTTCGCCCAACCAAGAAGTGTCATGTAGAAAGGCATGGGTCTGGAGTAATTTTTAAAAATCAAAAGTTGTGATACTGAGCACACATATGCGTGCATGCACACACACACACACACACTCTCTCTCTCTCTCACACTCTATATGACCCTGAACATGAACTTACAGGGTCAGACTTTCCTCTCAGCCTTTTACGAAGTGTTAGGTGGCAGGGCCGGGGTGGTGTTCATGTGGAGCCTCAGGCTGGTTCTGCAGGGCGTGGGAATCGGCGAAATGAAGCAGGTGGTAGTCGACTGCATATCCCAACCCCTCTGCTCTGAGAACCATGGAACTCCGTGTCCAGCGGAGTCAGGACAAGAACCCAGATCTCTGATCTGGGCCCAGGGCTCCTTCTCCTACACCATGACTTTGGAGAAGCTCGGGGAGGAAGGCACGTCATCTTTTCATTATTTTTTCACCTTCTCATTCTAACGCTGGTGCCATCTTGAATCCTTAGCTTCTCTGATAGGCGTCTTTCAGAGAGGCTTTGAAAAGCAGTAGCACAGACAACAAAACCTCTTTTGTGCCTGTGACCTGGGCCATAGTCTGACCCTTCCTCCTGCAAATGAAGGAAAGGGGAGCCAGGAGTGACAGCTCCCTGCCTGGAGGACACCCTGCCTAGCAACCAGTGACACTTGCTGCCATGGGGTCACAGCCTGTGATGATTTCTCTCTTAGCCTGACACACTATTATCAATGTAAAGTGTATTGACTGTACTCTGGAAAGGAAAATGGAAGGCCTTAAGAGAGACGGTGGGCGAGGGCAAGAGGGAGATGAGTCATTGCTAGGCACCAACACCAGCAACAAGAGGGGTCAGAGGGTCTCCCTCGCTGCCTTCGAGTCATCTCACGGAAATCTTCCAGTTAAACAGTGCAGATGGCCCTGCCTGGCCCTGAGTTATTTTAATGAAACGATTTTGATGTGAGGAGACAGGCAGGTGACAAAAGCAACGACTGGGATGCTCACCTTTGTCCTGGCTTTCCTTCATTCCCATTGGCAGACCTCCCCTGACACTTCCTCAACTCTGCTTATTAAAGGTGGCTGGGGCTAGCAGGATAATACACGCAAGAGAAGGTGTTGGCCCTAAGCTGGGCCCTTCTCTAGAAGAATCTTAATGAACAAGTAGAGATCCCAGCAGTTGAAGATGCCTCTCTGACGCCTGCTGAGAAAGGAGTCTTCTGGCTCTGGGAGGCGCTTGAGTTTGGTGGGAGTTAGACCCAGGAGAAGAGATGAGCTCACCCAAGATGCATGTGAAGATTGAGAAGAGCTTGACCTGGGCATAGGGCTCAGGGGAGCACTAGTTTTTATCAGTACGAAGTCTTCTGTTGCACAAATCCCGTCTCTACCTTACCATTCATTTATTCATTCATTCATTATGTATCCATCTGTGCAGTCATTTAACATTGATCACTTGGGCCAGGGTCTGTGGAGACAAACATACGTACCACACTGTTCCTGCTCCCAAGGTGCGGTCGTTCTTGAAGAGAGATAGACTATGAACAAAGATGAAAATGTCGTGGACCAGTGCATCAGGAGAAGCTGATAGACCTCTGTGAGTGTGGAGCCCAGCCATTGAGCCGACGGGTGGGCTGAGTAGAAACAGGAGAGAGGTGTGTGAGATCAAGGCAGCTCCCTCTGCAGAGGGTACCACGCAGGGTCTTGAATAAGAGGTAGTTTGGGCAGTAGAGAAAGAGGAGGCGGCATGGAGACCCTGGGAGCAGATCAGCACTGGGAGAGCCCAGCAGTAAAGAGCAGAGGGACCCCCTTCTCCCTCCCACGCTCCCACCCACCCTCCTGGCCTTCTGGCCTCCCCCTGCCTGTCTGCTTGGTGTCTGCTTGCAGACTTGTCCAAGAGGAAATGCAGATCCAGCCCCTTCCATGCCTCTGTACCAGTGCCTCGGGTCCATCTCGCTCAGATCCAAGAGCACTTGGCTCAATTCATGTGCTTTTGCCTTTCTGAATGTGATTCTCTGAGCATGACTTTCTGGACGTGATCCCTTCCTCTTGCCTTATCAGTCTGCGGGAGGCTGCTTCGCTTTGCCTGAATTGAGACTGACTTCATATTTCTTACAGGGCTTGGCTTCAGAATCAAGACAGAATCTCCATGCCAAGCTGCCTCATGGCTGACATTAACATGTGTTAAAAACCTAATGAAATATTGCCTCCAAAATTTCTGGCCAAATTCACTTAGGTAAATAAATCCAACATAAGGCTTCTCCTAGAAGATCCCATTGGGTTTCAGGAGATGGCTGTAAATCTGCTCCACGCGGTGGGAATGGTACAGAGAGAGCCTGTGTCCTGGGCTTCCTCGGGGCTGCATTTCACCTGAGCTACATTTCTGTTGTCCCCAGAAACTGTGTTGAAGACGTGTCATCCACTGTCCCTTACGTGTGGAACCATATGATAAATTCCTTCTTGGGTGTACTTCAGGCAAGTTGGCTGTGTGTGTGAAGACAGCCTGCTTCTCTGGTCTGCTGATGCAGCCCGTGTACCCTAGTAAACTGCCAGTGCAGGATTATTTTATCTAGTGTTCCTGATTGTCTTCAATGGACTCTGTCTTATTTCTGTTCTTCATCTGCCTGTTTTATACCATTTAAAACCTTCTGGAAGTGGGGGAGGGCTGTGCCGGTAAACCATACAATTATATTTTTGATCCAAGAACGAGGCATTACAGGCGCGCCATTTCTCTTTGGACCCTGCGGCACATCAGCTGTTCTCATCCACTTCATTAACACAGCGCTACTGAGGGGCTGCAGAGCTTTTTGCCTTGTTGCTCGTCTGCCTTTCATGAAACTGCTCTTTGAGAATAAATCTTTTTCAGCCAAAAGTTGATCATCCTTCCTTCGCCTCCTGGGACACCAATACCTGTGCAATTTTCACGACTCTCTCGCCCCAGCGAGAGTGCCTTTTTAATTATATGGAGAATGACATCATCGGCAGAGCGCACTGCCTCTCACCAGCGTGTACCTGCCAGCAATTTGCAAGAGCAATGGGGAAAGTCTCCACGGGGAGGAGACTTGGGGAACTTCCAAATTAAAATGCTGACAAACATTGGAAAGCCAGCGTGTGTCTCGGGGCATATCACTGGAGCGGGAGAGAGACTTCCTTCCCTTCTAGCCAATAAATGTCATTTTAACCCTAAAGAAGCAGGAGGCAGGGAGACAGATGTGAGAAGGTGAGTTACTCTAGTGAATGGAGGCCAGTATTCCTGAGCAGACGTGGTGTGGAGAAGGTGTGCTATTTCTGGCAAGTCTTACCCACAAGTTCAATGCCCAGGGAAGTCGTCTGCTTTCTCTTCTCCTTACTGCGTGCTGATGATTTATTCATGGTTCCTGAGATGAAGCATGTCACAGTTCCCTCTAAAGAGGATTTAGATTCTGATCAGAGTAGGTCCTTGTCAAAGCGATGAGGGGATAAGCAATTTTTACGGGGATTCAGTTACTGATTGAAGGAGAAAGGGGGAACCTGCTTTTATTGAGCATCTTTCATGCACCAGGTACTTTATGAATGATCATCTATTGAATCCTCACAGCACCCCTGTGAGGTAAATATCGTCGTCCCGGCGTTTCAGAGCCAAAGTAAATGCTCATCAGTTCACGCATGGAATAGAATTAGGTTCCTAAGCCTTGTGGTCTGACTGCAAATCTACTGCCCAGATTTCATGAAAGGGGCACTTGCATTTTCAGATCAATCACAGAATATAGAAATATTTTTTTCTTTTTTAACCCCCTCCAAACTCCCCATTGTTCCCACCACCACTCTGGAAGGCAAGCTTTCTCTTTCCTATAGGTTGGAGATGAAGCCACATTCTTTGAATGCCAGCCATGCCCTAGGCAAAAACCAGCAGGTACCACCCCTTCTGTACATTACATTGGAAAGATGGCAACCTACTTACCTGTCCCCCAAAATGGCCCCAGCTTTCCTCCTCATCTCTGCCCTATTGCCCTATGATCCCTTTACTAATGAAACTGTTAAGGGTTCTGAGCTTCTGCTGAGCACAGAATTGACAACTGGAATGTTGAACCTTGCTGAAAGCTTCATGGCCGCCATATGTACCACGCAGAGCCTATTTCAAAGCTCCGATTTCCTGTGCTCTTGGATGACACCCTTCGCCACTCTTCCCTGAGCATCAGGCAAAGGGAACAATTCAGTGTGCAATGTCATGAAGACCTCAAGTTTGAACTGGTCCTGGTACCATTTGGCCCACTGGAAGGGTAACTAGTCTGCCAGTCTGATCCTGGAGAACTCACTTCACCTCCCAATGAATTTATGGGCGGTTTACATCCAACATAGTAATTTATTACTCACTGTCAGACAAGATGGGGTCCTAACAGAGTAGGAAGAGCAGGCTTCTTTTTAAAGGAAAAAAAAAAACGGAAGTGGAAGTGGTAGACATGACGACCATGGAAGATGAAGCTTGAATCCCAAGAGCCTTAGAATCCCCATGTTTGCTTGAAATATCTCTGAATGGGGGCTGCAGCCCTGACAGCCCTGTCTAGCAGAGGCAAGCTGAGTACCGCATGTCTTTTTGTGTTTTCGCCTCACCGAAACAGTTATCATTTCATTAATGCAGAGAAGCTGCCAAGGGAAGCCGCCCTGGACGAGCAGTCCTTGTGACATTGCCCTGAGCAGGCTGGAGTCTGGGGGCTGCTGTGTTCATCAGCAGGTGCTCCCTGATGAACACCTGCCCGCCGCCCAGAGTCCCGAAGGGGCCAGATCCTGAATAAAGCAGGCTCCCCAGCCGCCTAGCAAAAGCACTTTGCATTTCTGGAGGAGCAGTAATTATGTACGCCTGTCAAGGCCTTCCCATTGGGGAATCATTCAAATGCATGGATGAGAAAGGCTCAGCTTCCCAGATTGACAGCGCCCCCAACTTCGCCCAATGCCGAGCTAAATGGAGAAGAAACTATGTGGAAGTGAGAGGAAGAGAACAAGGGAATAAATTATATATTTATTCTTTATGTATATAAAGAATAGTATATAAGAATAGTATAAGGGCAGGGAACAACTGGGAAATGAAAAAGGTTGTTTCCCCAGGAGCCTGATCCCTGGGTTAAATGGCAGAGTCTGCTGGAAGGAGAGAGAAACAGGGGGAGGTGGAGGGAAGCGATTAAAGGAGCCAATTGGCCATAGCTGGTGGTGGGAGGAAGAGGTGCTTGACATAGGGGTTAGGAAGATGGACGCGACATGACGCATCCTTTCCCAAGTACACAAGTGACATTGCCAGAGTATGTATCACGGCCTCCTTCCTGGCTGCCTGCAGGTACATGATCCGACTGAAAGCCGGCGACTCTCGTGTCTGAACATATGGCCTCAGTTCCTTCTAGCTCCCTGCAGCACCGCTGTCTCTGCCCAGCAGCACACCAGCCTTGAGAGAGCGTGTAGGTGTCGTCCTCTGCGTGGTCTGCTTCCCTGTTAAGCTGCTGTAACAATCACATACATGACCCCTTATTCTATCCCGTTCTACCGATGAGAAACGTTTATTAGGCACTGACTGTGTGTCAGGCCCTGTGCTAGGGCGTCGGGCTGCAATATTGCTAAAATTGGATGCTTGCCCTCCGGGAATTTCCTGTCGGCAAAATTCTATTGCATTTAGAAAGAGCAGCTTCAAACCCTTCGTGACTGGGCTGCTTGTTACTTGCTGGATCCGTACCCAGTGTTTAAACCCAAAGCTTTGGAGTCAGTCCCAGCCTTGAGCCCTCATCTGCCCTGTGCCCTTGGGGGCTTGTGACCTTGGGCACACTAATGTTTCTAAGCCCCAGTGTCCTCATCAGTACAACCTTGCAGGGTTGCTGTGAAGATTAAATGAGATGATGTCAATGAAGCGTGCAGCCCAGAACCTGGCCTGGGGAGGCCTGCAGAAGATGATGGGAGGTGGGAGGGGCGGAAACCTGGACCTTGGCATAGCGTGTGCCGGTGGTAGCTTTTTTCCTGCCGGGACCCCCTTGTCATTTATGCCCTTCGGTTTTCTTTCCTTCCTGCTTCAGAGCATTGCAGCCTTTTTTGAAATGATCTGCTCTGTCCCCACTTAAGTGGAATAGGAGAAGGCCCAAGGACTGCGGGAGGCACTTTGGTCCTGGCCCCACCTATGCTGGCAACTAAGATGACCTCTCTTGCCCTTGGACAGGCTCCTGGACCCCTGAGCCTTGGTTTCCTTCCCTGTCATTTCAGTGGGTCGGAAACTGGTCTCGTGCTCTTTATATAATCCAGCGTTCCTAGGTGACCCATGCCCGTCTTATTAGGGGGTTGAGATCTGCCAGTCACTAGCCATGTGCCTTTGAGAAGTTACTCCTCTCTGTGTGCCTTGGCTCCCTCCCCTATCAAATGGGGGTCATCCTGGCATCTACCTCCTGGGCTTCTGGTGAGGATGGACTCCGTCAGCTCATGGAAAGCACCTGGTGCAGCGCTGGGACAGAGGCCGCATCCAGTAAACAGAAACTGTTTGCACTGGCCGTCTGCAGCCAGCTTTGCTGAGATGTTCTGCTGCCGGTCATCTCTAAGCTGGTGGTAAAGCATTGGTCTCATGTCCACTAATGGGTTGGGGTGCAGGCAGGATGGAGACCTCCAAGACAGAGAAATGCTCCCTCTGGCAGGACCGATGTAGCTTTAGGATCCCACCAC